>NC_057800.1:526678709-526856710 GCF_018294505.1 Triticum aestivum
TAGAGCCAACGCCTCGCACACACGCGCGCACTGTTCATCCCATCGATCGACTTCAGTTAGCAGCAGTAGCCAAGGAATCACTCGATCGGGTTCAGTTAACAGCCATCGATCGATCGCTCGGGTTCAGTAACGCGTAGCCTGCAGTGCAATCGCTTAGGTTCAGTTAGAGCCCAACGCCTCGCTCGGGTTCAGTTAGAGCCAACGCCTCGCACACACGCGCGTACATGTACGAGAGAAACGTGCATCGCTCGGCCCCCGACCTCCCACCGTAACCGGGAACTCCCCAAAATTTTCCTCCCCCTCGCTTCTACCATGGTTTTTTCCGTCATGGACGGCCTAAAGAATGTCATGCAGCTGCGTCTCCGGCCCGCCTAGGACGAAAAGCCCATTTTTTGTCATGATTTTTTGTCATAGAAGTAGGAGCCCACCACATCTATGATGATACCGGGTTTTGTCACAATTATCGTCATAGAAGTGTCATATGTATGACAGAAAAAAATTTCGTTCGGCCCAAAATGTCACGGATGTGTCTTTTTTTTTGTAGTGCGGTGACGATGATGATCATGGCGCCCCGAAGATGGAGATTAAAAGGAGCAAAATGATATTGGCCATATCATGTCACTATTTGATTGCATGTGATGTTTATCATGTTTTACATCTTATTTGCTTAGAACGACGGTAGCATAAATAAGATGGTCCCTTGCAATAATTTCAAGAAAGTGCTCTCCCTAATTGTGCACCGTTGCTAAGGTCCGTTGTTTTGAAGCACCACGTGATGATCGGGTGTGATAGATTCTAACGTTCACATACAACGGGTGTAAGCTAGATTTACACACGCAATACACTTAGGTTGACTTGACGAGCCTAGCATGTACAGACATGGCCTCAGAACACGGAAGACCGAAAGGTCGAACATGAGTCGTATAGAAGGTACGATCAACATGAAGATGTTCACCGATGATGACTAGTCCGTCTCACGTGATGATCGGACATGACCTAGTTGACTCGGATCATGTATTTCTTAGATGACTAGAGGGATGTCAATCTGAGTGGGAGTTCATTAAATAATTTGATTAGATGAACTTAGTTATCATGAACATAGCCTAAAACTTTGCAATATGTCTTGTAGATCAAATGGCCCACACTAATGTTGCCCTCAACTTCAATGCGTTCCTAGAGAAAACCAAGCTGAAAGACGATGGCAGCAACTACACGGACTGCGTCCGTAACCTGAGGATTATCCACATAGCTGCCAAGAAAGCATATGTCCTTGAAGCACCGCTAGGTGAAGCACCTGTTTTCCCAGCAACTCAAGACGTTATGAACGCCTGGCAGTCGCGTAGTGATGATTACTCCCTGGTTAAGTGCGGCATGCTTTACAGTTTAGAACCGGGGCTCCAAAAGTGTTTTGAGCAGCACGGAGCATATGAGATGTTCCAAGAGCTGAAAATGGTTTTCCAAGCTCATGCTCGGGTCGAGAGATATGAAGTCTCCAACAAGTTCTACAGTTGTAAGATGGAGGAGAATAGTTCTATCAACGAGCACATACTCAAAATGTATGGGTTGCACAACCGCTTGTCTCAGCTGGGAGTTAATCTCCCGGATGACGCGGTCATTGACAGAGTCCTTCAGTCGCTCCCACCTAGCTACAAGAGCTTTGTGATGAATTTCAATATGCAGGGGATGGAGAAAACCATTCCTAAGGTATATTCAATGCTGAAATCAGCGGAGGTGGAGATCAAAAAGGAACATCAAGTGTTGATGGTCAATAAAACCACTAGTTTCAAGAAAGGCAAGGGTAAGAAGAACTTCAAGAAGGACGACAAGGGAGTTGCCGCGCCCGGTAAGCAAGCTGCCGGGAAGAAGCCAAAGCATGGACCCAAGCCTGAGAGTGAGTGCTTTTATTGCAAGGGAAACAGTCACTGGAAGCGGAACTGCCCCAAGTACTTAGCGGATAAGAAGGCTGGCAATACCAAAGGTATATATGATGTACATGTTATTGATGTGTACCTTACCATCACTTGTAGTAGCTCCTGGGTATTTGATACCGGTGCGGTTGCTCATATTTGTAACTCAAAACAGGAGCTGCGGAATAAGCGGAGACTGGCGAAGGACGAGGTGACGATGCGCGTCGGGAATGGTTCCAAGGTTGATGTGATCGTCGTCGGCATGCTGCCTCTACATTTACCTACGTGATTAGTTTTAAACCTCAATAATTGTTATTTAGTGCCAGCTTTGAGCATGAACATTGTTTCTGGATCTCGTTTAATGCGAGATGGCTACTCATTTAAATCCAAGAATAATGGTTGTTCCATTTATATGAGAGATATGTTTTATGGTCATGCCTCGCTGGTCAATGGTTTATTCATGTTTAATCTCGAACGTGATGTTACACATGTTCATAGTGTGAATACCAAGAAGTGTAAGGTTGATAATGATAGTCCCACATACTTGTGGCACTGCTGCCTTGGTCACATTGGTGTCAAACGCATGAAGAAACTCCATGCAGATGGATTTTTGGAGTCTCTTAATTATGAATCACTAGTCGTCAACCCGTGCACCGGTACGGGCTAGTGATTTCCACATTTATATATCGAAATACAATGAGGAAAAATATTTAGATATTTAGTTATTTACTTGTATCAACAATCTCTATACAAATGCCATGATAAGACGGAAAATGATGTTATTAATGTTTGGTCCAAGAGAATGATTACTATAACCTAACCGTAGGCATGCACACTGTCATACAATCATTGTAATTGTGTAGTATGAAATAAACTTATATTATACTATTTGTATATACTTAAAGTTTCAAAGTTTGGGCCATGCGCATCAACCTAATTAAATTAAGAAGGATGCAATCACAAAAGAAAGGACGACATCCAAGAGAAGTTATCACTTAATTTTGAATAACATCTCAAATTCTGGTACATAGAATATGTTTGAAAACTTGGATTTCGTAGCTCGACATTAAGTTTGTGTTGAACTACAATAGTCAAATCCAATTGTACCGCATAGAAGTAAATATTCTGGCTATTTAATTTGGAGCTATGAATGTGCGTAGAATTAGTGTATTTTGGAAACAAAGAAATTTTATTGGTTTGATCTAACGAATTATTGATGCAAATCCACCTGATATTTGTGTAAGTTAGTTCCATAAATTTGGGGAATGGTGTCAATGAAACAATACATACATAAAACTGAAACACTATCATATGAGAAAACAGGTATAAGATTAATATCAACATCGTATTTTTGAAAGAAGACAACAAAAAGAGTTATAGGAATATTTACAATCGGTGACTTTGCTACATGAAATAGAGTACTGATTCAATAAGGAAATCATGCAAGGTCCGTGTTATGTTAGTTATCATTATTGTGTTACTCTCTATATGGTACTTAAGCTAATATTCTTCTGAAACTTATTAAAATTGTCTCACCCTCTAGATCTTTCGTTAAAAGAAACCGATTAAATATTTTTGCCAAATTAACAACTCTTTTTGCATAAAGGTAAGAAATTATAATGTTTTATTTCTGCAAAAGAAATCAATAGGCTGAGATTTACCTTTTGCGAACAACAATTGTTAGCCCTTATGATGCAAAAGCATCACTGAACTGAAGATTTTAGCCCCGCTCGAGCTCAGCCTAACGGATGTAGTGGGGATGACCTTGAATGGGCAATAATTGATGCCTTTTGCAAACAACAATATTTATTTATTTATTTTGTGGGATAATACATGGTATTTAAGGTAACTTTATTATGAACCTAATGAATCGTATGCTTAACTATTTTTCTTGAAAGACAATATATTAGGTCTTGCCTGCTTCTCCCCATGGTACTAATTTTTAGGCTCAGTTACAGCGCATATGCTCCATTATAGTGTATACAATTTTTGTAAAACAGTAGATCAAAGGAAGTAGATGTAGCTTGGTATACATGTTTCTGCAAGTGTACCAGTGTATCTCGAGTAGCACTACTTAATCAAATCATCAAATACCCACATATTTATTATGACCATTATTACTCTCAAACTATTTCCAACAATCTTCAAAAGATTTGACATTTTTGTTTGCGTTAGGTCAAAGATGAATCAATGAACATATACCAATTTTCTCTCAAAAGCAAATCACTACTACAATTGGACAGGCAACATGAAGGTTAGCTGTAGCTTGGGCGAGACAACCAAAACCTGTAAAGTGCAACCATGTGAAGCATCGACGGAATAGCCTCAGTACGAACAGCTCAAAAGATCAATCTAGCATCCTTATGCATGAGTGCCGTCTTTGTCGTTCATGACGATGGCTCGATCCAGCATGCTGCCACCATCTCCAGTATTGACGTGCTACAACTAAACTTGTACAAATGTGATTAGACGACTTGAACCATGATGTCAAACTGTACATGTATAAGGAATATCAAAATTAGAACTACATACTGTTCTGTACTGTTTTTGTTGTCCAGTTCTATATAGTAGATTTGTAGTAAAACAACTTGATGGAAGAACTCAAGTTAGTCCATCCAAATTTATTTCAGTACGCTATGCATTCGCAAAATGTCTAGCTTTATGAAGTACCTTCTTGGTTCCCTCAATATATCTTGCCAATCGAAACTCATCACAGAGAAGGCTTTCTTTTCCTTTTTCTATTTTGAGGGAACCGGCGGAAGACCCGGGAGAAGAAGCATGCGCGTCTCAGCTGCCAAGGCACATCTTTTCATCCAGCGGTTATAAGTGGATCGACAGAATCAGGCCACTTATACTTTTGTCATAGCGTGCACTGTGAATTACTTCTAAATCCAGATGCAAAAGTTCCCACGGTTAGTCATACTTATACATTTGTCTTGCTTACGACGGCTTCTGTTTTCACGTCCATGGAATGAAATTTAAACTATGAAGTACAACAGCTGCTAAAAAGCAAGATTTTAAAAAATTGCTATCTAAGAACAAACAAATGATATTGAACCATTTAAACTAATGTCGAGATAGACCTTACAATATCAATTAGTACTACTAACAGAATGTGCCAAAATTAATCAGAATTTCCTCTTTGAGACATAATTTCTTTGAGCAATAATCCCTAATGTTAAAATGTATACAGTATTAGAGTATGCAATTCAATGTCAAGAATTGACCGGAAAAAAATGTCAAGAATTCTTCTGTCATTTCATTGGCGTATTATATATAGAGGATCTCTGTGATAGAACGGTATGAACTGAACACCAAGAAATATTAGAACACGTTGAGAATACCTAAATTAGACCTTAAGGGAAAAAGTACCGTGCTTTCACCTATGGCCACAACTTCCATGATTCTACTACTTTGCACAATAGAAACAATGGCATGTTATCATTAACACTGAAAATAAGAGACTGGACGCACATGCATCATTTAGCAGAATAAAGTTTCCTAGCGCGGAAGAGGAAAGAAGAGAAACATAAAAATATTATGTAAGCAAAAAACATGATGCACACTTATCACCTTGATATTTTAGATCTGCTTTAGAAGTATTATCCAAACAAATTTGATCGTCCTGTTGTAAAGACTAAATCCACACTGATGATATTACATATTAAACAGTTTCCTGAGAACCTAAAATCAGAGAAAAAGGGTCAAGTTACAGACGCAATAGATTTTTTTAAATAGGCACCATAAAGTCAACATCAGTCTAGATATAGCTTATGTTAGCTCTCCCATCCTATTCAGAAGTGAATGGATCAGCGAAAACATGATGGCAATGGTCATACTGAACCGTTGTTCGCAACCAACGAACAAAAAGAAAAGGTGCAACATGGAAGATACACTTGCAAAGCACAGACACTGCAGTATAAAATCGATGCAGGCTAGAAACACCTACCACAGCCAAGAAGAGGAGAAAGCCAGGGAGACATGTTTGAGCCCCAGCGAAGCCGAGAGCAGGACCTCACGCATAGAAGGCCAGCAGACAGAAATCCATGATGTTGTGGCTAGGGCAATGCATCGACCATTAGAGTGTGGTAGAGAGAAGATACGGGGGGAGAATGTGCTGCCCTGCAACAGGAGGAACCCAAGCCTGCACCTTGATCCAAATTTGATGGGAACCCAAGCTTGGACGGCGGCGGCGTGATGTGGAGATTGAAATAGGGGAGAGGGTAGGGAAGAGATTGATTTCTTTTGTGCGTGATGGGGAGATTGAAAGAGGGGAGGGTCAGGGAGAATCAGAGATTGATTTTTTTTTCTTTTCGCGTGATGTGGAGACTGAAACATGGAAGTCTCGGGGGAGATAGATATTTTTTTCTTTTTTGCGTGATGTGGAGATTGAAGCAGGGAAGAGTCGGGGAGAGATAAGAGATTGAGTTTTTTTTAAGTATTGGGAGGAGATTGATATTTGGTAGCCCCAGACTCTAGGGGAACATTACGGTTAAAGAAGCAATCTTAGCTTTCCATCTTTTAATCCAACGGTAATTAAGTGGTTAGACGTGAGAATTAACATGGAAACTCGGATGGTGCCTCCAATTAGTAAATATAAGATTTGACACGTGCGAGCCATGCCTCATGGAAAAAATGACCAAGACTCCGTTCTCCGAAACAATGGAGCGAGCAACCAACTTATTGGAAATCATACATACTGATGTGTGCGGTCCAATGAGCGTTGAGGCTCGCGGTGGCTATCGTTATATTCTCACCCTCACTGATGACTTGAGTAGATATGGGTATGTCTACTTAATGAAACACAAGTATGAGACCTTTGAAAAGTTTAAGGAATTTCAGAATGAGGTTGAGAATCAACGTGACAAAAAAATAAAGTTCTTATGATCAGATCGTGGGGGAGAATATTCGAGTCACGAATTTGGCACGCACTTAAGGAAATGTGGAATTGTTTCACAACTCACGCCGCCTGGGACACCTCAGCGCAATGGTGTGTCCAAACGTCGTAATTGCAATCCATTAGATATGGTGCGATCTATGATGTCTCTTACCGATCTACCGCTATCATTTTGGGGTTATACTTTAGAGACTGCCGCATTCACTTTAAATAGGGCTCCGTCGAAATCCGTTGAGATGACACCATATGAATTATGGCTTGGAAAGAAACCCAAGCTGTTGTTTCTGAAAGTTTGGGGATGCGATGCTTATGTCAAGAAATTTCAACCTGAAAAGCTCGAACCCAAGTCAGAAAAATGCGTCTTCATAGGATACGCTAAGGAAACTATTGGGTATACCTTCTACCTCAGATCCGAAGGCAAGATCTTTGTTGCCAAGAATGGATCCTTTCTAGAGAAAGAGTTTCTCTCAAAAGAAGTAAGTGGGAGGAAAGTATAACTTGATGAAGTACTGCCTCTTGAACCGGAAAGTAGCGCAGCTCAAGAAAATGTTTCTATGGTGCCTGCACCGACTAGAGAGGAAGTTAATGATGATGATCAATGAACTCCGGATCAAGTTACTACTGAACTTCGTAGGTCCACAAGGACACGTTCCACACTAGAATGGTGTGGCAACCCTGTCCTAGAAATAATGTTGTTAGACAACGGTAAACCTTCACACTATGAAGAAGCGATGGCAGGCCCAGATTCCAACAAATGGCTTGAAGCCATGAAATCCGAGA
Source organism: Triticum aestivum (assembly GCF_018294505.1). NCBI lineage: Eukaryota > Viridiplantae > Streptophyta > Magnoliopsida > Poales > Poaceae > Triticum > Triticum aestivum. Next base: position 526,686,294 of record NC_057800.1, read on the forward strand.
TAGGATCCATGTATGAAAACAAAGTATGGACCTTAACAGACTTGCCCGATGATCAGCGAGCCATAGAAAATAAATGGATCTTTAAGAAGAAGACGGACACAGATGGCAATGTGACCATCTATAAAGCTCGGCTTATCGCTAAGGGTTATCGACAAGTTCAATGGGTTGACTACGATGAGACCTTCTCACCCGTAGCAAAGCTGAAGTCCGTCTGAATCGTGTTAGCAATTGCCGCATTCTATGATTATGAGATATGGCAAATGGACGTGAAAACAACATTCCTTAATGGTTTCCTTAACGAAGAATTGTATATGATGCAGCCAGAAGGTTTTGTCGATCCGCTGACAAGGTATGCAAGCTCCAGCGCTCAATCTATGGGCTGGTGCAAGCATCTCGGAGTTGGAACATTCGCTTTGATGAGATGATCAAAGTGTTTGGGTTTACGCAGATTTATGGAGAAGCCTGCGTTTACAAGAAAGTGAGTGGGAGCTCTGTAGCATTTCTCATATTATATGTGGATGACATACTATTGATGGGAAATGATATAGAACTCTTGGAAAGCGTAAAGGCCTACTTGAATAAGTGTTTTTCAATGAAGGACCTTGGAGAAGCTGCTTATATATTAGGCATCAAGATCTATAGAGATAGATCAAGACGCCTCATTGGTCTTTCACAAAGCACGTACCTTGACAAGATATTGAAGAAGTTCAATATGGATCAGTCCAAGAAGGGGTTCTTGCCTGTATTGCAAGGTGTGAGATTGAGCATGGCTCAATGCCCGACCACGACTGAAGATAGAGAAAAGATGAGTGTCATCCCCCATGCCTCGGCCATAGGGTCTATTCTATATGCCATGCTATGTACCAGACCTGATGTAAACCTTGCCGTAAGTTTGGTAGGAAGGTACCAAAGTAATCCCGGCATGGAACACTGGACAGTGGTCAAGAATATCCTGAAGTACCTGAAAAGGACTAAGGATATGTTTCTCGTTTATGGAGGCGACGAAGAGCTCATCGTAAAGGGTTACGTCGATGCTAGCTTCGACACAGATCTGGATTACTTCAAGTCACAAACCGGATACGTGTATATATTGAATGGTGGGGCAGTCAGCTGGTGCAAATGCAAGCAAAGCGTCATGGCTGGATCTACATGTGAAGCGGAGTACATGGCAGCCTCAGAGGCAGCACATGAAGCAATCTGGATGAAGGAGTTCATTACCGACCTAGGAGTTATTCCCAATGCGTCGGGCCCAATGACTCTCTTCCGCGACAACACTGGAGCTATTGCCCTGGCTAAGGAGCCCAGGTTTCACAAGAAGACCAGGCATATCAAGCGTCGCTTCAACTCCATTCGTGAAAATGTTCAAGATGGATACATAGATATTTGTAAAGTGCATACAGACCTGAATGTCGCAGATCCGTTGACTAAACCTCTTCCACGAGCAAAACATGATCAACACCAGAACTCTATGGGTGTTCGATTCATCACAATGTAACTAGATTATTGACTCTAGTGCAAGTGGGAGACTGTTGGAAATATGCCCTAGAGGCAATAATAAAATGGTTATTATTATATTTCCTTGTTCATGATAATTGTCTATTGTTCATGCTATAATTGTGTTATCCGGAAATTGTAATACATGTGTGAATACATAGACCACAACATGTTCCTAGTAAGCCTCTAGTTGACTAGCTCGTTGATCAATAGATGGTTACGATTTCCTGACCATGGACATTGGATGTCATTGATAACGGGATCACATCATTGGGAGAATGATGTGATGGACAAGAGCCAATCCTAAGCATAGCACAAGATCATATAGTTCGTCTGCTAAAGCTTTTCTAATGTCAAGTATCATTTCCTTAGACCATGAGATTGTGCAACTCCCGGATACCGTAGGAATGCCTTGGGGTGTGCCAAACATCACAACGTAACTGGGTGGCTATAAAGGCACACTACGGGTATCTACGAAAGTGTCTATTGAGTTGGCACGAATCGAGATTGGGATTTGTCACTCCGTGTGACGGAGAGGTATCTCTGGGCCCACTTGGTAAGACATCATTGAGGGAGTCCTGGATTAGGGGGTGTCCGGATAGCCGGACTATACCTTCGGCCGGACTCCCGTGTCCGGAAGGGACTTTCCTTGGCGTGGAAGGCAAGCTTGGCGATACGGATATGTAGATCTCCTACCATTGTAACCGACTCTGTGTAACCCTATCCCTCTCCGGTGTCTATATAAACTGGAGGGTTTTAGTCCGTAGGACGAATAACAATCATACCATAGGCTAGCTTCTAGGGTTTAGCCTCCTTGATCTCGTGGTAGATCTACTCTTGTACTACCCATATCATCAATATTAATCAAGCAGGACGTAGAGTTTTACCTCCATCAAGAGGGCCCGAACCTGGGTAAAACATTGTGTCCCCTACCTCCTGTTACCATCCGCCTAGACGCACAGTTCGGGACCCCCTACCCGAGATCCGCCGGTTTTGACACCGACATTGGTGCTTTCATTGAGAGTTCCTCTGTGTCGTCACTTTTAGGCCCGATGGCTCCTCCGATCATCAACAACGATGCGATCTAGGGTGAGACCTTTCTCCCCGGACAGATCTTCGTATTCGGCGGCTTTGAACTGCGGGCCAATTCGCTTGGTCATCTGGAGCAGATCGAAAGCTACGCCCCTGGCCATCAGGTCAGATTTGGAAGTTTGAACTACACGGCCGACATCCGCGGAGACTTGATCTTTGGCGGATTCGAGCCACAGCCGAGCGCGCCGCACTGTCACGATGGGCACGATCTAGCTCTGCCACCGAACAGTGCCCTGGAGGCCGCACCCGCATCAGCTCCTACCCTTAATTCGGAGCCAACTGCGCCAACCGAGGATGGGTGCTCAGACACTGCCTCGGGGGCTGCAATCTCTATGGCGATCGAGCCGAACACCAGCCCTATTCTCTGCGAAGCCCGTGACTCCAAGGAGCCGGACTCCTCTCCAGACTCCGAGCCCTCCATGCCCCTACCGATCGAACCCGATTGGGCGCCGATCATGGAGTTCACCGCCGCAGACATCTTTCAGCACTCGCCCTTCGGCGATATTCTGAATTCACTAAAGTCTCTCTCTTTATCAGGAGAGACCTGGCCGGACTATGGTCAGCAAGGTTGGGATGCGGATGATGAAGAAATTCAAAGCCCACCCACCACCCACTTCGTAGCCACTGTCGATAATTCAAACGACGTGCTCGACTTCGACTTCGAAGACATCGACGGTATGGACGACGATGTAGGAGAACCAACGCCTATAAGGCACTGGACAACCACCTCACCTCATGATGTATACATGGTGGACACACCCAAAGGAAGCGACAACGAGGAACACGGGGATGCAACGAGGGATCGTTCTCTCGAAAAGCAATCAAAGCGGCGACGTAAGCGCCCTCCAAGCCCCGCCTCGACAGAGACAGCAGCCATACAGACCCAGCCATAGAGCAGGACGAGCCGGCGGACGATGAACATGCCTTCGAGCAACCGTCTGAACAGGGCAACTTGGATAAACAAACCGAACACCCCGTCCCCGGCAAAAACAACAGTCCAGATGACCTTACGCCAGATAGGCTCATGGAGCAAAAGAACCTCCACAAAAGGCTCATCGCCATTGCGCGTAGCCTGAAAAAGCAGAAGTGGAAGCTCAAAACTGCGGAGGATGCACTCAGAATCAAATGGAGCAATGTACGCAACACCGCAGACAAATATGGCGGCAATCACCGCACAAAAAGCTATCCACAACGAAAGCTACTGCCTGAATTTGACGAGGAGGCCTTAGAGCCCCCACAGTCAACAAATACGAAAGCCACCCGGTCGGATAGACGACCGCATGGCCAGCATGGAGCGGCAAGCGGCGCCGCGCACAAGCCGGCACGCGATCCACCAAAGGATCCGCATCAAAAAGATGGCCCAGCCAGATCTATCTACGGGCCACGAAAGCAAGCTCTAGTAAGCAATGCACCACAACAAACATCCGAACATCACGGCACACCCAAATATAGGGGTGCCGCACACCCCCTATGTTTCACCGATGAGGTGCTAGACCATGGATTTCCAGCGGGATTCAAGCCCGTAAACATAGAGGCGTACGACGGAACAACAGACCCTGGGGTCTGGATCGAGGATTATATCCTCCACATACATATGGCCAGAGGAGATGACCTCCATGCCATAAAATACTTACCCCTCAAGCTTAAAGGGCCAGCCCAGCATTGGCTCAAAAGCCTTCCCAAAAACACCATTGGAAGTTGGGAAAAGCTTGAGGATGCTTTCCGGGCAAATTTTCAAGGGACCTATGTCCGCCCTCCGGATGCAGATGATCTCAGTCACATAACTCAATAGCCCGGAGAGTCAGCCCGGAAATTCTGGAACATATTTCTTACTAAAAAGAATCAGATAGTCGACTGTCCGGATGCCGAAGCCCTAGCAGCTTTTAAGCATAACGTTCGAGACGAATGGCTCGCCAGACACCTCGGCCAAGAAAAGCCAAGAACAATGGCCGCATTAAGAAGCCTCATGACCCGCTTTTGCACAGGAGAGGACAGCTGGTTGGCAAGATGTAGCACCAGCGACCCAAGTACATCTGAAGTTAGGGATGGAAAGGGAAAACCCCGATGCAACAAGGACCAGCGCCGGAATAAGAGAAACAGCCCAAAGAGCACGGCGGTCAACGCCGGATTCAAAAGCTTGCGACTGAATCAGAGAAAGCCGCCCCTCAAGGATAACAGGGACGAGCTATCCAACTTAACCAAAATCTTGGACAAGATATGTCAAATACACAGTACTCCCGGGAAGCCTGCGAACCATACCCACAGAGATTGTTGGGTTTTCAAGCAATCCGGCAAACTCAACGCCGAACACAAGGGGCTTGACACACCAAGTGAGGACGATGATGAACCCCACAAGCAGAGCACCAGGAAACAAAAGGACTTCCCACAAGAAGCCAAAACAGTAAACTTACTTCACATGACGAACAGAATGGCACCAACAGAAATACGCGCTATACGGCCTATACCAAAGGAGTCTCGCCAATGGTTGTTAAAACCGATCACCTTCAACCATCAGGATTACTCTAGAAGTATCCGGAATGTAGGCTAGACTGCCTTGGTATTAGATCCAATAATCAGCGGACTCCACTTTACAAATGTCCTGATGGACGGCGACAGTGGTCTAAACCTGTTATACCAGGACACAATCCGCAACATGGGGATAGACCCAACAAAAATTCGCCATAGCAAAACCTCCTTTCAAGGGGTAACGCCAGGCCCGGATGCCCGTTTCATGGGTTCTCTCCGGCTAGAAGTTATGTTCGGCTCCCCCAATAACTTCCATCGCGAACAACTAACCTTCCACATCGCCCCATTCTCAAGTAGCTATCAAGCACTGCTGGGACGCGAAGCTTTCGCCCGCTTTAACGCAATACCGCATTATGCATCTCTCACGCTTAAGATACCCGTTCCACGAGGCATCATCTCATTAAAGGGAAAACATTGATTGTTCCCTCCGCGCGGAAGACAGTGTGGCTGTCTTGACAGCCCCACAATAAAGCAGCTTCACCAGCCAAAGCACCTAAACAGGTCGTCAAGACCACGGCCACGGCTAGATGAGTCCGGCATAAACATACAAGTGACAAAGGCTTAATAGCCGTATGCCCCTGTACTAGGGGCTCCGCACATATAAAACAAGAGACAATAAAGCTCAATGTTACCCATTTTGATTTATAGTTCATTTATTTAGTATAACTCATGTTCGGCACGATCTTTCTTTAACTAAGTTCCTCTCTTTTACAGATGAACACCGTGCTACGCCCGTCCAGGATACGGAACAATGGAGACACAGGCGCAGACGTGCAACAGGGACCCGTTCCAAGGATTCTTTTCAGATTAAGACCCTGCATAAACCTTTTTTACTATCTCTTGTTGATACACATCCACTGGTTTCTTGGTATAACCAAGGAGAAGGCTGGCGTTTTGGCATGTGGCCACGTCAGAATTTTTGCGCGTACCTGGACACTAGGGGCTTATTACTAAGGGCGTTATCCCGCCTGCCCTCATAAAGACCGAATACCTTAGGGGGTGTTCGGCGTCGCGAGTTTGGCCTTATATGCATCAGCTCCGAATCATGTCTTTGGTCAAATGTTGGGTTTGCCCGACTCCTGTGTTTTGCTACCTTATGTTCCGCTCTATCGGCTAAGGCGGCACCAGGAGAACTACTGCGATTGTGCCCCGGTTCGGCCAGGCGAGCACCTCAATAGAGAAAGCCGAAAACTGACTGTCATGATATAGCGTGAGACTGGTCAACCACTCAATGACTTACCAGAATCTTTAGGATTCCTCCGCATTAATGAAGGGCCGCTTCCCGGCCAGGCACATACGCGCCCCGGGTTCGGGCGAGCGCAGGCGCCACCAGGGGCTATATAAGTAGCCTCACTATCTAACTCCTATGGCTAAGTGAAAGTGATAAAGCATCATAGTCCGATTTCCTAGTTCGCTGCGCTATCACCTCCTTTGTAGGACCAAGACGTTGGATCAAGTGTGAAAATGTGCCTTCTGCGAACACCCCCGCATTATGTGCGTGGGGGCTGAAGCCGACGACTGCCATCTTTCAGATTATATATACATATATGTTAAACGGGCGCACAAGAGGTATTATAATACTTGCAGGCACAAGTATAAAAAGCTTCTACAATTTATCAAAATATTGTTTTACAATAATGCTCTTCGAATATAGTGTCCTTCGAGCACTGCGTCTCTATTAAACGAGCGCCTTGCAGAACTTCCTGAAAATAGCGCTCGGCAGGTACTCGGCTTCCATCCGAGTCTAGCGATGCAACAGCGGTGGCCTCCATTTCCGCCCAGTATGTCTTGACACGGGCAAGAGCCATCCGCGCACCCTCTATGCACGCTGACCTCTTCATCGCATTGATATGCGGCGCCGCACCAAGGAACTGCCGCACCAAGTTGAAGTAACTTTTCGGCTCCGGCCTCTCTGGCCACAGATGACTCATGACATACTTCATGGCGAGTCCGGACAACCTATTTAGCTCGGCCCATTCGGCCAAACGATCGGCTAATGACAGCGGACGCTCCGGACTGTGGAACTGCGACCAAAAGAGCTTTTCCACTTCGCGATCTTCTTGATCTCGGAAGTGTTCGGCCGCATCTACGGCACTCGCTGCCAAATCCAGATAGGTGTCTGCCGTACTCCACCTTCGGTCTAACGGAGCATGTTTAGGATCACAGAACTTCCTCCGCAGCATAAAGGGCTTTCCAGCCGCGATTTCTCCGGCCTGACGCAGCTCCTCCTTCATAGCTCTCATCGCAGAGCGAGCATCCTTGGCATCGGCAACGGCCTTCTCCAGGTCCGTCTGTTCCGCCCAATCTTCTTTTTCAAGAAGCTTGCAATAGTCAGCAGAGTCCTTCAGCTTCACGGCCATCTCGGCCATTTCCTTCTTGCTTCGGCAGTGAGCAGCCTGTTCGGCTTTCAGCTCTTCAATTGCCTTTAAGGCAGCCACATCACTTTTCCTAGCTTGCTCCTTGGCTCGGGCAAGTTCTGCCCAAAGATTCTCCATGGCAGCAGCACCATCTGCATCAAGCGCACACATTGTAAGATACTGGCATAAAGCTCCTCTTACCAGGTGCCGCCGGAGAAATTACACACCTTGGGCCTCGTCAAGCCGCTTGTTGACAAGCGCGATGTCGGCATCTGCCACGTCAAGTTGCCGCTTTAGCTCGGCAAATTTATCAGTCCGGCTGGCCACCGGACACTTCGCCACCTACGTATGAAGGTGGCATATTAGACCTGAGATTATGATCCTCTGCGCGCCGTCACTTTTGACAACGCACAGAGTCTCAGGGGCTACTATCTACACAGGGCGCATCTTATTTATGCGCAACTATCCAAAAAGGGTACATTATTTCGCGTACCTCAAAACCTGTCAGTAAACTCCTGACGGCCTCGTGCAATCCGCTCTCCGCGGATGAAATCCTCTCAATCACCGTACCCATCAATGCACGGTGCTCCTCTGAGATAGATGCTCGCCCTAGTAGATCCTTCAGCTCCTCCGACCGCGCAGCAGACGGTGCCGGACTCGTCTGATGGCCCTTTTCGAAGGCCGGGCGCAGAGGGCTTTGGGGGGCCATATGACTACCTTCCGGCCCTGCTGGATATGGAGAAACCCTCCGCGATGATACCTCAGGGTCGCCCTCCTCGCAAGGCGGTACGGCAGGGGGAGGCGTTCTGCTCTCCATCATCTCCGGAAGAAGATCCCCCGAAGACGAGCTCTACTGAGAAGGGCTAAGGTCCGAGCTACAAGGTAAATTTCCGATTACTTTTCTCAGATATAAAGCAAGGATTTCTCTCGTTTCTTAAAAAGAAAACTCCTCTCTACTTACGGCTCGGTGGAGGGCTGATCCCCTTGAGGGCGTAATTCGGCCGAAGTATCCCCCGGCACAGGACCCTCTGGCGAAGATTTCTTCCCCCGCTTTGAGGCCATGGTCTCCGGGGTCTTCAGAGGCGGTCCTCTTCTTCCCCTGAGGAGAGGAATTTTCGATTCCTCCCTTCCAAACAGCCTCCTTCGAGGAGGCCGTAGCTTCCCTGTCCCCTCCCTCGCTTTCCTTTGAAGGCACAACCTCCAACATCCTGGCTAGCACGGGACCCGGCGTGGTCTCGGGGAGGGGGGCCGGACACCTGATTAGCTTTGCTTTCGCTATCCACTCCTGTTTAAAGGACAACTCTTTTAGGGGCAATTTTATGATAAATATACGGATAGCAAGTCCGGACACAAGGCTACTTACTTGAGTATCCAGACGATTGCAGCTCAGACCTGCGTCCTCCGTAGAATCCGACACACTACTTGTGGTCCGAAGAACAATTTGTACATATCCACGGGCATCACGCCAAGAAAATGTTGGAGAACTCGTGGTCCCTCCGGGTTGAACTCCCACAGGCGGAGGGGGCGACATTTGCAGGGCAGAACTCGGCGAATTAACATAACCTGCGTCACCACGACCAGACTGATGTCTCTTTCTAGGAGATCTCGGATGCGGCCCTGCAACAGGGGCACGTCCTTTGCCGCCCCCTAGTCCATCCCCTTATTGACCCATGACGCCAGTCGTGGCGGGGGACCCGAGCAAAAAGCAGGCAGCGCCACCCACTTGGTGCTCCTGGGAGCTGTGATATAAAACCACTCTCGTTGCCATAAGCTGGACTCCCCTTGAAAAGAGCCCTTGGGCCATGGAGCACCAGCATTCTTGCTTATAAAAGCACCTCCGCACTCCGCGTTCCGTCCCTCGATCATCTTCGGCTCTACTTTGAAGGTCTTGAGCCATAGTCTGAAGTGAGGAGTAATACGGAGGAAGGCTTCACACACGATGATGAATGAGGAAATATGGAGGATGGACTCCGGAGCTAAGTCGTGAAATTCCATCCCATAATAAAACATGAGCCCCCTCACGAAGGGATCCATCGGGAAGCCTAGCACCTGAAGGAAGTGAGACATGAATACCACACTCTCACCAGGCTTGGGAGTGGGAATGACCTGCCCTTGAGCAGGCAGCCTATGCGAGATTTCGTCGGTCAAGAACCTGGCCCCTCTCAACTTCAGCACGTCCTCCTCCGTCCATCGGCCTCGAAGGTCGGAACCGGACATTGTCGAAGGTCCGAAGCGCCTAAAATCTGGAGCCTTGGGTGTTGGAACTCGAGGCGAAGGGCGAACTCATTTGAGATTGAAAGAAAGGAGTAGGGCCTTGGTATCTTTATAAGAGGTTGAATACCAAGGGCCCTCCCCGTGACCATTTGGGACTCGCCTTTGATCGAGAAAACATACCAACGGGTATGGTTGGGTTACCCATGCCCGTATTGATGAGAACCGCAGAATAAGGGGACACGATCTCTGCTTTATCAAGACATGCCAAGGAAACCGCCTCGCTAAACGTGCTGAGGTGGGACAGTAAAACGATTTGAATAAAGACTTGGCTGTGGTGTGATGTCACGCTACGGAATACGTCAGCAGATTAGATTTGTGTAAATATTATTCTCTCTATGGCAATATGTGGAAACTTTTTTTGCAGAGCCGGACACTACCTTTGTGTTCAAAATCTTCTATGAAGTACTTGGAGGAGGAACCCGCCTTGCAATGCCGAAGACAATCTGCGCGCCGGACTCATCGTCATTGAAGCCTGGTTCAGGGGCTACTGAGGGAGTCCTGGATTAGGGGGTGTCCGGATAGCCGGACTATACCTTCGGCCGGACTCCTGGACTATGAAGATACAAGATTGAAGACTTCGTCCCGTGTCCGGAAGGGACTTTCCTTGGCATGGAAGGCAAGCTTGGCGATACGGATATGTAGATCTCCTACCATTGCAACCGACTCTGTGTAACCCTAGCCCTCTCCGGTGTCTATATAAACCGGAGGGTTTTAGTCCGTAGGACGAACAATAATCATACCATAGGCTAGCTTCTAGGGTTTAGCCTCCTTGATCTCGTGGTAGATCTACTCTTGTACTACCCATATCATCAATATTAATCAAGCAGGACGTAGGGTTTTACCTACATCAAGAGGGCCCGAACCTGGGTAAAACATTGTGTCCCCTGCCTCCTGTTACCATCCTCCTAGACGCACAGTTCGGGACCCCCTACCCGAGATCCGCCGGTTTTGACACCGACAATCATCAAAATGAGCTCAATGTGATCAAGGAGTTGATCATGGGATGATGTGTTATGGAACGAGTAAAGAGACTTGCCGGTAACGAGATTGAACAAGGTATAGGGATACCGACGATCGAATCTCGAGCAAGTATCATACCGGTAGACAAAGGGAATTGTATACGGGATTGATCGAATCCCCAACATCATGGTTCATCCGATGAGATCATCGTGGAACATGTGGGAGACAACATGGGTATCCAGATCCCGCTATTGGTTATTGGCCAGAGAGATGTCTCGGTCATGTCTGCATGATTCCCGAACCCGTAGGGTCTACACACTTAAGGTTTGGTGACGCTAGAGTTGTTATGGGAAATAGTATGCAGTTACCGAATGTTGTACGGTGTCCTAAATGAGATCCCGACGTCACAAGAAGTTCCGGAATGGTCCAGAGGTGAAGATTTATATGTGGGAAGTCATCATACGGTCACCGGAAGTGTTTGGTGGTTTATCGGTATTATACCGGGACCATCGAAGGGGTTCCGGGGGTCCACCGGGAGGGCCCACCTGCCCCGGAGGGCCCTATGGGCTGTATGTGGAAGGGAACCAGCCCTTAAGTGGGCTGGGCGCCACCCCCCCTTAGGGCCCATGCGCCTAGGGTTGGGGGGGGAACCCTAAAGGGGGCGCGCCCCTTGGCTTGGGGGGCAAGCCCCCTCCCCTTGGCCGCCGCCCCCCTCTAGATCCCATCTAGAGGGGCCGACCCCTTCCCCCTTCACCCTATAAATAGAGGGGTGGAGGGAGGGAAGACACACCACTTCCAAGGCGCAGCCCTCCCTCTCCCAACACCTCCTCCTCCTCCATTGAGCTTGGCGAAGCCCTGCCGGAGAACTACGAGCTCCACCACCGCGCCGTTGTGCTGCCGGAGTTTTTCCCCAACTTCTCCTCCCCCCTTGCTGGATCAAGAAGGAGGAGACGTCCCCGGGCTGTATGTGTGTTGAACACGGAGGCGCCATTGTTCGGCGCTTAGATCGGAATCAACGCGATCTGAATCGCTGTGAGTACGACTCCTTCATCTGCGTTCTTGTAACGCTTCCGTTTCACGATCTTCAAGGGTATGAAGATACACTCCCCTATCTCTCGTTGCTAGTCTCTCCATAGATTGATCTTGGTGGTGTGTAGAATTTTTTTAAATTCTGCAACGATCCCCAACAGGTCCGGGCCACTTCATCCAACAATACCGCCGAATCAAAATAAGACGTTGGTGGTAAGCAGTATGACTATCATCGCCCACAACTCTTTGTGTTCTACTCGTGCATATCATCTATGCATAGACCTGGCTCGGATGCCACTATTGGGGAACATAGCATGAAATTTCAAAAAAATTCCTACGATCATGCTAGATCTATCTAGGAGATGCATATCAATGAAAGGGGGAGAGTGTGTCCACGTACCCTCGTAGACTAAAAGCGGAAGCATTAGCTTAACGCGGTTGATGTAGTTGAACGTCTTCTCGATTCAACCGATCAAGCACCGAACGTACGACACCTTCGAGTTCTGCACATGTTTAGCTCGATGACGTCCCTCGAACTCTTAATCTAGCAAAGTGTCGAGGGAGAGTTTCATCAGCACGAAGGCGTGGTGACGGTGATGGTGATGTGATCCGTGGAGGGCTTCGCCTAAGCACTATGACAATATGACCGAAGGAGTAAAGGGTGGAGGGGGGCACCGCACACGGCTAAGAAACTATTGATGTGCTTAGAGGTGCCCCCCTACCCCCGTATATAAAGGAGGGAGAGGGGAGGAGGCCGGCCTAGGGCGCGCCAAGTGGGAGGAGTCCCACTTGGACCCCAACTCCAATTCGGCCCCCTTTCCTTTTACCGGAAGGGGAAAGGGGGAAGGAGTAGGAGGAGGAGAAGGAAATGGGGGTCGCGCCCCCTCCCCTTGTCCAATTAGGACACGCCAGGGGGGGCGCCACCCCTTGTGGGCTGCCTCCCATCCCCTCTATGGCCCATATCTTTCCCCCAGGGGTTCCGGTAACCCCCCGTACTCCGATAAAACCCCGGAACACTTCGAAACCATTCCGGTGTCCGAATACTATCGTCCAATACATCAATCTTTACATTTCGACCGTTTTGAGACTCCTCGTCATGTCCATGATCTCTTCCGGGACTCCGAACAATCTCCGGTCATGAAAACACATAACTCATAATACAAATCGTCATTGAACATTAAGCGTGCGGATCCTACGGGTTCGAGAACTATGTAGACATGACCGAGACACATCTCCGATCAACAACCAACAGCGGAACCTAGATGCCCATATTGGTTCCTACATATTCTACGAAGATCTTTATCGGTCAAACCGCAATGACAAAATATGTCATTCCCTTTGTCATCGGTATGTTACTTGCCCGAGATTCGATCGTCGGTATCTTCATACCTAGTTCAATCTCGTTACCGACAAGTCTCTTTACTCATTCCGTAATGCATCATCCCATAACTAACTAATTAGTCACATTGCTTGCAACACTTATCATGATGTGCATTATCGAGAGGACCCAGAGATACCTCTCCGATGCTCGGAGTGACAAATCCTAATCTCGATCTATGCCAACCCAACAAACACCTTTGGAGATACCTATAGAGCATCTTTATAATCACCCAGTTACATTGTGACGTTTGATAGCACACAAGGTATTCCTCCGGTATTTGGGTGTTGCATAATCTCTTAGTCAAAGGAATATGTATAAGTCATGAAGAAAGCAATATCAATAAAACTTAACGCTCATTATGCTAAGCTAACGGGTGGGTCTTGTCCATCACATCATTCTCCTAATGATGTGATCCCATTCATCAAATGGCAACACATGTCTACAGTCAGGAAACTTAACCATCTTTGATTAACGAGCTAGTCAAGTGGAGGCATACTAGGGACACTTTGTTTTGTCTATGTATTCACACATCTATCAAGTTTCCGGTTAATACAATTCTAGCATGATAATAAACATTTATCATTGTAAGTGCATCTAGTGCCCCTTAGTGATTTTGGTGTATTGAAGACTTATAGGTTAAGGGACTAATGTGTTTGTGAGTGTACACGTGTCTATAAGTCTATGAGGAGTTTGATATTTCCAGAGAAAGTTGACCCCTAAAAATGAAGTCTTCATCTAAAGACTTTGGCTTTTTGAAGATTTTGAAAGTGAAGAAATTGGTGTGATCCCGAAGACTTGATATTCATGCGAGGAATATGAAGCGTGAAGACTTTTGTTTTCGTAGTTTCATTTTTTCTCTTTCTTGAGTCATAGGAAACACTGTACTATCAAAGGGGTCGAGGTAAAACTAAGGAAAAGTTTCCAAGTGATGCTCATCTCAAAATCCTACACCTACCCAATCCTTTCGAGTGAAGCCATTGGAAATCTCATACAGTTTAGTCAATTTCTTCAGTGACAGAGACGAAGATCTTCTGTTCTCTAAGGAATTTGTTCTGACTGAGGAGTTAGGAATTCGCCAATGCGGATTGCCTACAAGTGAGGAACATGATAGTCCTGAGGAATTTGAAAGCTCAAATTTCCGACCGTTGCTGTGCTATGTACCAACTGTCCCAAAATATTTACCCACCCAATGGTCATATCATTGAAGGGCATTTATGTCTTATCATGTCAGGTTGCTCCCTAGGCTATAAATAGCTGTCCCCCTACAACCACTAGCTGGTTGGCTGCTCCACGAGAAACTGACACTTGTCATTGAGAGCATCCCATCCTCTGAGGACTTTGAGCGAAAATCATCAAGTGAGAAAAACCCAAAACCCAAACCAAACACCTACAAACCCAAGTGATTGAGCATCACTGAAGAGATTGTTCCTGTGTGGAACCGACACTTGTTACCTTTGAGGACTGTGCATCCTCCAGACGGTTAGGCATCATGGTCTAGAGCATCCAAGAGGAAATTGTGGATCGCCGAGTGACCGAGTCTGTGAAGGTTTGGAAGTCACCTGAAGACTTACCATGAGTGATTGGGCGAGGTCTGTGTGACCTTAGCTCAAGGAGAATACGGTGAGGACCGTGTGTCCTCAGGTTTAAATACCTAGCCGCTCCAACATGACGTACGACTGTCACAACAGTTGGAACTGGTCTACCAAATCATTGTCTTCACTGAGCTAACTAGTTCTATTTCCTCATTACTGTGTTTCTGTACCTGATCGTTACTGTTTGAAGAATTTGACTAAAAACCTTCTTAATTTCCTCAGTTCAAAATCTTCAGTCTGTTTGTCTTCAGCCTACTTATCCTGTGTTTACGCTTTCTGTACTCTTTGCTTGTTTTCATTTCTTCATGATGACCGTGCTACTACTCTGTTATGGTTACATCTGAGTAATTATTCCACTGCTAAGTAGTTCATCGCTTAGGAATTTCCTCACCCTGAAATTCCTCAGTGACGAATTTGTAAAAATCACCTATTCACCCCCCTCTAGTCGATATAACGCACTTTCAATTGGTCTCAGAGCTAGGTACTCCCTTGTTCTGTGTGATTTTGGTTTAACCACCTAGAGTTTTAGGTATGTCGACCGCATGAATGAAGACAATGACATGCCCCATCTTTGACGGTCATGATTATCCTAAGTGGAAGGCCATGATGAAGAAGCACCTCATGGCGATGAACAACAAACTATGGACCGTCATTGAGATTAGTCTTACCGATCTCTGCAAGATGGCAAAGGCTGATGATATTCACAAGTACACTCTACTTAACCTCACGGTGAAGGACATCATCTGCTCCAACTTGTCCCAAAATCAGTTCAGGAACATTATGCAACTCAGCCATGCGAAGCTCATCTGGGACCGACTCTCTGAGGTCTATGAAGGTCATCGAACTCATCATGATCCATGGTTTGAGGATTTCATGGAATCGCGCAAGGCTATGACTTCCGATTCGAAATCATCATCCTCTTCACCATGCCTCATGGAAAAAGGTGCCAAGGTAACTGAATGCTACCTATCTGAGTCCAGTGATGATGAATCTGGTGATGAATTTGGACCCAACTATACCAAACTTGCTTCCCTTTCCACTAAACAACAAAGAGCTTTGGAAAAAGTTCAAAACATGCTAGATAAGAGCGATGATATGTTGGGTGAAGAAATGGATCTTTCTAAAGCTTTGGCTGAAAGTCTTCAGAGACTCCAGACTAAGTTTGATAATCTTCAGAGTCATCATAACACTCTCTTATCTGATCATGAGAAGCTTTCTTATGAATTTCTTCAAAGAAAGCAAGATCTTGAGCAGCTAAGGGCGAGTTATGAAGATCTTCAGAAGGAATGTTATTCATTACTTGATCAACAAATCAGTTCCGCTCAGGTTGAATTCATTACACCATGTTTGAAATGCATTGAACAAGAATCTACTAATTCTTCACCTGAAAGTTCAAATGCTTCTATTGCTGCAAATTCTTCAACTGTCTCTGCTATCACTAACTCCTCATCTGAGGATGTTGCTAGTATCACTGACCATGCAGGGCTGAAGGAATTGTATGTGACAGGTATGTACAAAAGCCTCAAAGGGCAGCAGACACTTTGTGATGTGCTTAAAAAGCAGATCCTCAACAGGAACCCTAGGAAAGAGGGTATTGCCTTTGAGAGGAAACTAAATGCTGATGGGACCTACTGGAAACGTGAGCAGTATCCCAAAACCGCATGGGTTACTGCAAAAGGGACCTTCAGTGGATCCATCTACCCTATCTAGCTTTACATGTGAATCTTCATATTCTTCTGATGAGTCATTTGACTCCAACTATAAACTGTTCAAAAATCAGAATGGTGAAGTTTTGCTAGATATGTTGGCACCAACTGCAGGAATGGCCCCCCTATGAAGAAAATCTGGGTTCCCAAAAGGTGCCTTGAAAGTCTTCAGATGAATGTCATCATGACACCACCTGTGAAGAATAGGAACCCCAGATCAAATTCTTCATATGGACCGAAGTGTTCATATGGATCCAAGTCCTCATATGGACCAAATTCCTCACATGGATCAAAATCTTCATATGAACATCATCATGCTTACCCTTCTGTTTTGCAGGGAAGATCTAAGGGTTATGAATATGTGCATTCTTCTTCAAATCATTATGTTCATAAGTCCTCGAAGAATTTCTCTGCTTATTCATATGCTTACTCTAACACCTCTTATGTGAAACGAAGTGGATTGGCTTCTGTAAGTGCATCAAGTGAGGAAAACCCAAACCCAAATACCTACAAACCCAAAGTGATTGAGCATCACTGAAGAGATTGATCCTGCGTGGACCCGACGCTTGTTACCTTTGAAGACTGTGCATGTTCCGGACGATTAGGCGTATGGTCTAGAGCATCCAAGAGGAAATCGTGGATCGCCGAGTGACCGAGTCTGTGAAGGTTTGGAAGTCACCTGAAGACTTACCACAAGTGATTGGGCGAGGTCTGTGTGACCTTAGCTCAAGGGGAATACGGTGAGGACTAAGTGTCCCGAGCTGCGTGTTCAGGACTGGGTGTCCGATACTGTGTGTCCTCGGGTTGAAATACCTAGCCGCCCTAACCAGACGTACAACTGTCACAACAGTTGGAACTGGTCTACCAAATCATTGTCTTCACTGAGCTACCTGGTTCCAATTCCTCAACCCTTCCATTTCCTCATCTCTCTGTTGTGTGCTTGTTCATATCTGTTTGAAGACTTTGACTGAAGACTTTCTCTATTTTCTCAGCTTAATTTCTTCAGCCTGTTTGTCTTCATTCTGTTTATCCCGTGTTTACACTTTCTGTACTCTGTGCTTGTATTCATTTCATCATGAAGACCATGCTCATGTTCTGTTATGTTTACTTCTGAGTACTTATTCCGCTACAAGTAGTTCTTCACTCAGGAATTTCCTCACCCGCAAATTCCTCTGTGAAGAATTCATAAAAATCGCCTATTCACCCCCCTCTAGTCGATATAACACACTTTCAATTGGTATCAGAGCAAGGTACTCCCTTGTTCTATGTGATTTTGGTTTAACCGCCTGGAGTTTTAGTTATGTCGACCGCAGGTATGATCAAGGTTTCTGCTGGGTGTCCTACCTTTGATGGGATGGACTACCCCTACTGGAAGAACAAGATGCGCATGCATCTTGAGGCAATTGACAATGATCTCTGGTACGTTGTGGAAAATGGCGTCCCCTCTGTCACTCCTACCATCAACACTGCTGATGTGAAGAGATTCAAGCAACTCGACTCTCAAGCGAAGAACATTATATATGGCCAGCTGAGCAAATGGAAGTATGGCAGAGTGAGTGCCTTGGAGACAGCGTGACTCTCGAGTTGACGTTCTTCGCAATCTCTTCAACCGCTTCAAAAGACTCGACAATGAAAATGTTCAGCAAACCTTCGATCGCCTCACCGACATCTCAAATGAGCTTCAAGCACTTGGTGCCACTGATGTCACCAATCATGCAGTGGTGAAGAAATTGCTGAGGCCGCTTGATTCCTCATTTGATACCTTGGCATTGATGATACAAGAACGTGGAGACTATAAGTCACTTGATCCTGCTGATATCCTCGGGAGACTAAACACTCGTGAGTTCCAGCTTGCTGAGAAGAGAGATCTCTATGGACCAAGTTATGGCAGATCACGGGCTCTGAAGGCCAAGGCAGTGTCTGAATCTGAAGGTGAAGATTCTGGTAGCAGCCTTGGTGACCCTGAAGAACTGTGCCAGGAGCTAGCAATGCTCGTGAGGAAATTCTAGAAGTTCTCAAGACATGGTCGCTTTGGAAAATCCTCAAGAAGCGGTGACTTGAGATCAGATTCCTCATCCCATGATTACAAGAAGAGACTCTGTCACAAATGCAAGAAACCCAGACACTACATTCAAGATTGTCCTTAGTGGGAAAAGGAATCAAAGAAGAAGAAGTACAAGGATTACAGTTCTGATGATTCAAAGAAGAAGAATAAATCTTCAAGGTCCTCTTCGTCAAAACCTTCAAGGTCCTCATCTCACAAGAAGAGCAGCTCCAAGAAGGCTCAGGCATTCATTGGCTAGGAAATGTACTCTGAGGCTGAATCTGAGGAAAATGAGGAAGAGGAGGAATCTGAGGAGTCAGACTCTGGCGTGGCGATCCTAGCCCTCGCTACCGTGTTCATCAGCAAGTCCATCTTCAACTCTGAGGAAAAGGACCTCCCCAACACTACTGATGACGGCGATGAGGTCTACGCTCCCACCTATTGCTTCATGGAAAAAGGCTCAAAGGATGATCAACCCAAAGCCACTGAGTGGGTCCTCGATAGTGGATGTACAAATCACATGACTGGTGACAGGAGCTTATTGATGGACTCTGCTTTATCTCCATCACATCTGAAGCATATCACCTACACTGAAAAAGGAAAAAGCAAGGTATTGGGTCTAGGTAAGGTTGCAATCTCAAAGGATCGACACATGGACAAAGTCATGCTTGTCGAGTCCTTAGGGTTCAACCTCATGTCTGTCTCAATGCTTTGTGATCTTGATATGGTTGTTGTCTTTGGCAAGTATCGTTGTGTTGTGATCATGAAAGCTGACAATTCCAAAGTATTCGAAGGCTTTAGGAGAGGAGATTTGTATATTGTTGATTTCTCTACAGGACCACAACCTGCTACATGTCTACTTGCAAAAGCTTCAGAAGGCTGGCTATGGCATCGATGACTTGGTCATGCTGGCATGAGGAATCTGCACACACTCACGAAGAAGAAGCATGTCATTGGCATTAAAAATGTCAAATTCCTCAAGGATCACTTATCCGGAGCCTATGAAGCTAGAAAGATGACCAAGGCCAAGCATCCAGCGAAGACTATCATGACTACTACTCGACTATTTGAATTGCTTCACATGGATCTCTTTGGCCCTACTCACTATGCCACATTTACTAATGCTGCATCTTTATATGGCTTTGTCATTGTTGATGATTATTCTCGATATACATGGGTGCATATCATCACGTACAAAACCGAAGTGCAGGAAGTCTTCAAACGTTTTTCCTTGATGGCTTCAACCAACTTTGGTGTGAAGATCAAGCACATCAGAAGTGATAATGGAATTGAGTTTAAGAACACTGGTCTTGATGACTATCTTGATGAACTTGATATTACTCATGAGTTATCTGCTCCTTATACTCCTCAGCAAAATGGCGTCGTGGAGCGCAAGAACAGGACTCTTGTTGAGATGGCTCGCACTATGCTTGATGAGTACAAGACGCCTACTCGCTTCTGGCCTGAGGCAATTGATACTGCTTGCCACATCATCAACAGGGTATATCTTCACAAATTCTTCAAGAAGACTGCATATGAACTCCTCACTGACAAGAAACCCAATGTGAGTTATTTCAAAGTCTTTGATGCTAAATGCTGGATTAGAGATCCTCACCACAGTTCTAAATTTGCACCGAAAGCACATGAAGGTTTTATGCTCGGTTATGGTAAGGACTCGCACACCTATAGAGTCTTAAAACACCTATCACCACAAGGTTGTTGAAACTGTAGATGTGCGGTTTGATGAAACTAATGGCTCACCAAGAGAGCACCTACCTCCTGTGACAGATGAAATACCTCCTAAGGAATCTATTAAGTTCAAGGCTACCGAGGATGTCATTCCTACCGAAGAATCTGCTGAAGAAGTCGTTCTAGAACATGAAGAACGTCATGCTGATGCACCTGAGGAAAATGGTGCTGAAGAAAATGCTGATCAAATTCCTCAACGACAACCCGCTCATCCTCGCATTGTGAATGAAGTGCAGATTGAGAAAATCTTCAGCGACATCAACATTCCAGGTCCTCTCACACGCTCAAGAGCTTCACATTTATCTAACTTTTGTGGGCACTTTGCTTTCGTCTCTATCACAGAGCCCACTAAGGTAGATGAAGCATTTTTGGAGCCTGAGTGGGTTCAAGCTATGCAAGAGGAATTACATCAATTCGAGCTCAACAATGTCTGGGAACTGGTCGAACGTCCAGATCCTCGCAAGCACAGTATCATTGGCACAAAGTGGATCTACCGCAACAAGCAAGATGAAAATGGCCTTGTGGTGAGGAATAAGGCATGGCTTGTAGCTCAAGGCTACACACATGTTGAAGGAATTAACTTCGATGAAACTATTGCACCTGTTGCTAGGCTTGAAGCTATTCACATATTACTTGCTTATGCTAACCATCATGATATCATCTTATATCAAATGGATGTGAAAAGTGCATTCCTCAATGGTAAGCTTGAGGAAGAAGTATATGTTGCTCAACCCCTAGGTTTTGAAGATCCAAAGCATCCTGACAAAGTATTCAGACTCAATAAGGCCCTCTATGGCCTCAAGCAGGCCCCTCGGGCGTGGTATGATACTTTGAAGGAATTCCTCATGAATAAAGGCTTCAAACCCGGTTCACTTGACCCAACTCTTTTCACTAAATCTTATGATGGTGAATTGTTTGTGTGCCAAATTTATGTTAATGATATCATTTTTGGCTGTACTAACCAACGTTACAGTGATGAATTTGCCTATATGATGAGTGAAGAATACCAAATTTCTATGATGGGAGAATTGAAATTCTTCTTATGTCTTCAAATTCGTCAACAGCGCAATGGCATATTCATATCTCAGGAGAAATACTTCAAGGATGTATTGAGGAAATTCGGCATGCAAGACTGCAAAGGTGTCAAAATTCATATGCCCACAAATGGCCATCTTTGCACTGATGAAAATGGTATTGACTTTGATCAAAAGGTATACCGCTCCATGATTGGTTCTTTATTGTACTTATGTGCATCTAGGCCAGATATTATGCTTAGTGTTTGCATGTGTGCCCGATTTTCAAGCTACACCGAAGGAATCACACCATAAGGTTGTGAAGCATATTCTTCGATATCTAGCTCACACACCAACACTTGGATTATGGTACCCCAAGGGCTCGGCCTTTGATCTCATTGGATATTCAGACTCTGACTATGCTGGTGATCGTGTGGACCGCAAGTCAACATCTGGCACATGCCATTTCCTCGGACGACCCTTGGTCTATTGGTCCTAGAAGAAATAGAACTGCGTATCACTGTCTACTGCTGAAGCTGAGTACATTGCTGCTGGTTCTTGCTGTGCTCAACTGCTATGGATGAAGCAAACTCTCAAGGACTACTGTGTCAATGTGAAGATTGTGCCACTCGACTGTGACAATGAGAGTGCCATCAAGATTGCTCATAACCCAGTTCAGCACTCGAAGACAAAGCACATTCAGATTCGTCATCATTTTCTTTGTGATCATGTGTTGAAGGGTGACATCTCTATTGATCATGTGAAGACTGAAGAACAGCTAGCCGATATCTTCACTAAGCCCTTGGATGAGAAGAGATTTATCAAGTTGCGGTGTGAGCTAAATATCTTAGAATCTTCAAATGTTCTTTGAAAAGGACACTCATCCTAACACTTATGCAAAATTGATGACTTAGATGTGCAACACATGAAGAAACGTTTTTCTTCAATAAATGAAGACTAACACTCTAAGTGTGAAGAAATTAACAAAGAATTTGATTCTCAGAACCCTACGACAATTGTACGCGGTGTCTGAAATCATCATTCTTATAAGGTGGGTCACGCCACCACCAAAAGTTGAAAATCTTCAATTTGAGTTTTTCTGGTTTTGAAATTCCTCAGTTGTTCAAATTTCTTCAACTTTGCAATTTCTTCACCATTTCTGTCGTTTTTCTTCATTGGCTATAGATATATATATACATATACGAGTTTATGTCCTCTACAACATTCACTTATTGCTATTTCTTCAAGTTGCTTGTTCTGCTAAGTGAATGTGATCGGACCTTTCCCCCTCTATGCTAAACTCAACCCAGTCTATTCACAAATTCTTCATGTGCGTTCTATTTGAAACTCGTTCAAAGTCTTCAGTGTGTCCTTGTCAGCTGAAGAATTTGCGAACGAAACTTTAAAACGTATCTTATCTAAATTTTCGACTTTGCCGCTCAAACCGTTCCACATTCTGTGAAATGTTTATCTATTCACCCACGATCTCACATGATCGCCACCTCTCAGTGCATTGGTGACACATGTCAGGCAAATGAGAAGGGTCATAGGCACGTTCGTCCAATTTCTTCGGGCGGACAGTTTTTCACTTCGACTATAAATACCCCTCCCCTTCCTCACTTTGTTTTTACTCCGCTCGACCTCTTTCCTGCTCGAGCTTCCCAAAACCTAGCACTGTCTCTACTTCATCGTCGCCGGTGAGGAAGAGCTTCACTGCCTCGACCTTGTTGCCGTCGTACTCATGTCGGCTGTGGATTTCTTCACTCCGCCGCCGCCATAGCTGTCTTCCTCTACCAAGTTAGGGCGTGGAAGATCTGAAATGATGAGCTTCACATCTACACTTCCTAGTTCGTCGTGTTTCTTCGTCCAGGGTAATTAAATGTTACTTTTACTGCCCTCTTTGATTCAAATGTTTCCTACAAAATCTTCAAAGGTGTTTATTCTTCAAATCTTCACACACTGGACACCTCCATAACATCTGTTCTTGATCTATTTCCCTAAGCAACATTTTTTTTCAAGATTCCTCAATTGTGTGGATTTTTCAATCTGTACAACTCTGGAACCTAAGTCAAAGAACGCTTAGTGAAATTCTTCAAGACTCATCTGGTCAAATTCCTCAAACTTGTTCTTGTTGCAAAACCTTCTGAGAACGCATATGACCTCTCCAAATTCCTCGCAACTATACTCTATTCACAGGTACATATGTCCGTTGCTGAATCACTAGGTTCTCATCAACTTAACTCATTTGCAGCATTCCTTGAAGAAAAGTTGCACACCTCTTCAGAGAATTCCATTGCTCAAATTCCTCAGCTGAAGAAAATGGCTGACGGTAAGAAGCCATAGAAGGGAGGAAAGAGGCTTGAGGTCAGTACTGCTTTCGAGATTCCTGATGACATATACAAGGATTATTAGACTCCTGATGAGGCCAAATCCGGTAAGGAGGACAAAAATCAGCGCAAGGTGCACATACAAAGAATAGAGAGGAGATGGGCACGGGAATGGAGGGAGTATAGATATGTTACTCCCAAGATATGAAGAAATTCTCTCACAATCCTCCATGCCCAAGACCTCCATTGGCACCTGGCCAAGAAGCTAATCCCACCAGTCTTAAGCGTGGTGAGGACTATCCTGATGAATGGGCCAAGCGCCAGGCCAAGCTAGCCAAAATAGCTAAGGAAGCAGTGATGAAATTTAATGAAGATTCTGTTGTTGCTGCTACCACTACTGAGGCCTCTGCAAGCAAGCCGAAGAAGGCCATGACAAAGAAGCCTACTCATAAGCTAAGTGCTTCATCCCCAATGCCCTCACGGCCAAGTTCCTCTGCAATGCCCTCACGGCCAATGTCTGCTAAGCCCTCACGACCAATTCCTCAAGCCGCACCAGCTCCTTCAAAATCCTCAGCTCCTCCTTCCAAGTCCTCAGCACCTGCGCATCTCGCCTCGTGCCAAAGGACAATAGGCATCTCTATTGCCTCAGGAGCTTCTGCTAGTTCTTTAGCTCCACCCAATTCATCAACTGGCCCCTCTCTGCTGAAGAAAAAGGCCACTGCTGGACGAGGCTCTCGACCAAGTCCTCACAAGAAGCAGGTCGCCTTTCAAGTATCGTCCGAAGATGATGAAGCTGATGATGAGGAACTTGCCGAAATCATCAGAGACAGACAACTCAGGGCCGCTAGAGCCAAAGGCAGCAATGTGCCATTGATACTAGATCCGAAGTTGATCCTGGACTTCATGGACCTATGGTACAAGGATCCCAACACACCTTTGCCTGAGATGAACCTCACTCTTGGTCAAAGTCATGTGTTGACTCACTTCATTGATGAAGAAAAATGGAAATATGAACAGGGCAGGAAGGTGAAGAAAGCGCAGTACAAGAAAGAGCGCTTTCTGAAGCAAAATGTTCTGAAGCTTTCACCTGAAGAACTTGTTGCTCTTCAATCTGAGATCAAGCAACTAAGTGATGAATTTGATTGCTACTATGCTGACTGGCTTGGTGCCGAAGTCAGATTTTTCAAGATAACTGAGAAGTTCACTTCCAATGTTGCAGCCCCAATGCAACAAGAAAGTCCTCAGGCTGAGGCATCTGCTCAGCCTACTGAAGAGCATGCCAGCACCGCTGATGAAAATCAGGCTGCTGAAGATACTCAGAGTACTAGGGCTGATGACTGCATTCCAGCCGCTGAGGAAATTGCCAGGGCAACCACTAGCATTGTGCCTGAAGAAACTGAAGAAGTCAGGGCAACTGCATCAGTTGTGCCTGACGTTATTGAACCAAATTCCTCTGCTCCTCCTGCACCTACCCCAACTTTGATCCTTCCATCTGCATCAGATGTGAAGAAGACCAAGGCTGTAGAGCATGAAGCTGTGAAGAAAAGGAAGACATCAACTGCATCAGATTCTTCAGCTCCGAAGACGATGAAGCTGATGACTAGCTCTTTTGACAATCCAATTGATGTTGTTCTTGTCTCAGCCATGCCATCAAAGGACCTTGTTCCTTTTGATGAAGAATACAAGATCCCAAGCGGATCTGATGATGACATTTCTTCTGCTGCTTCTTTAGAGCAGTTGGATGAAGAAATTGAAGTGGATGCAATCCCTTCAACCCCAATAATCTCATCGCCCATGCCTCAGTTCACTGCTGAAGAGGCCGACGTTGAGGAAAAGAGTGAATAAGAAGATATGGACATCGGGAGCACAACTCCTATGTTGAACAACGACTTTTGGGAAAGTCTGCACCCCAATTCTCCTCGGTTCACACCTCTTCAACAAATTCCTCAGTCCCCTATGACCACTGAAGTACAAATGGGATCTGAAGAACCTCATGCACCACCGTCTGTCCATGAAGAGATTCCAGCCACTAGTGCTGAAGAAAATGTTAATGAAGAATTGAAGACCCATGCTGTCACTGAAGAAGAAGCTGAAATTCCTCAGCCAGCGGATCCTGAGATTGTGATGGAATTGACCGATACCCCTCAGCCCAAGCCAAAGTACCTCTTCTCGAAGAAGCATAAATTCAAGGCTGATGACTTCTTCGGCGAACATGTGTTCTTCATAGACTATAACCCTTATGACTCTGCTCGTCTTAGAAGGAAGCGCTTATGGACTGCCAGCCAGGCAAACTTTTATTCTTCAATGCTCTTCAACAAAGACAAAGTCTTCGACC
This sequence comes from Triticum aestivum, assembly GCF_018294505.1. Classification (NCBI taxonomy): domain Eukaryota; kingdom Viridiplantae; phylum Streptophyta; class Magnoliopsida; order Poales; family Poaceae; genus Triticum; species Triticum aestivum. Next base: position 526,712,173 of record NC_057800.1, read on the forward strand.
ATGCGCATATTCCTCACGTGGACATGGAATCACTGCCTTGCTTCACCCCAGTCCTCAGTGTGCTTCATGATGCAGGACTGCTCAACTTTTGCACAGATATTTGCGATTAGAATGAAGAGCTCATTCTTCAATTCTATGCAACTCTGCATATCACAGGCGATGCTGACAATGTGAACTCTTGGGTATTGGACTAGATGACAGAAAACACACATTTCAAAGCGCCGGCCTCTGAATTACTTCACGCCCTGCCTGTTAGTCCTCCCCTTGAAGGTGCTCATTGCATCTGTCATGAACCTGAACTCACTGCTCACTACATGCAAGTGTTGATGAAGCCACTGAAGCCAGGTCAAGCTCCAAGGACCAAATTCCTCGTGAAGGAATTGCTGTTTGTGCCTAGAACTGTCTATCGCATTCTGACGAAGACATTGAGTCCAATCAAAGGCCACTATTCAAATGACGAAGAAGTTGTTGGCATCATGAAGAATCTACTATTCAATATCATACATGGTATTCCTATCAACTATCATGATTTCTTCATGAGGACTCTGGCAAATGTTGCCCTCTCTCCATTTGAGTTGAAGCCTTACGCTCTCTGGATTATGAGATTCCTCAGAACAAGGTCTTCACTCAACTACAAGGCTGATTTTTAGAATCATGTCAGTTACCTGCCCCCAATAGAAGTCCTCAGGAGGACATTTTCCTCATCTGATGAAAAGGGCAAGGCTACTGCAATTATTGATGAAGGCATTCGTCCATTGGATGGTCAGTTCATCAAAGCTGCATCTTACTCCACCAATGATGATTCTGCTACTCATGATTCTGCCGCTAATGCATCAAAGCCAAATCCTCAAGCCACAGCTCCCAGGGTGATGACTGACCGTGAGCCTCTTCTTAGTCTTCACCAGAAGGTGGATTGAAACCACAAATGGGTTGAGCGTCAGTTTGGTTCTATTCTTCACAACATCACTATTGGGATCTACGGTAGGGTGCGTTGACTGCAAATTAAAACTTCCTACGCGCAGAACAACCAAGAACATGCTATGGGAGATGGATCACACTTCGTTACCACTAGACGCGCAATGTCGTGCAGCGGAAGAAGAGTTGGGGCAGCGCATCCGCGTGGATTGTCTCCTCCTTGTCCGATCTCCCTCATACAACCGGTGGTCGGTTCCCACCTATAGGTTCGCCGGAGCGGCGCAAGTGCACCACCTCTAATGGTATCCGCGCATGCAGGAGGAACATCGTGCGGTGGACTGCTAGGTCCAATCACACAACCAGCAGCGAGTGGAGGTGTCTATTCGCAACACATGAAAACCCTAGTGACAGCACCGAAGCGATCAACCTATGAATGTGCTGCACCTCCACTATATATATAGGCGTCCGTCGCGGGCTCAACATTTGGGCCTCGCACGGAACCTAAAGCCCATAAGTCTACTCGGTCACAATCCGAATACAGTTCGGATCACATCCGACCAGTGTCCTCGGATCCGACCTCGTAGGTTCCTTCCCTTAAGCGCGCGACCCCTTAGGTTCAAGTTGGCTTGGTCGTAGTTCGGATCACCTCCGAACTGCATGGTTGGTTGCGGCCTCTAGCAAGGCATGCCGAACACCAAGCAGACTATGAAGCTGGTTAGCAAACATGTACATCATACTTCTATTCCTTTTGCCACACGATATATGTTGTCGAGCTCAAGGCGAGTCTGTCATCCTTGTGCTAGCCCGACCTCTTTCTCGTTCCAGTGATGCCGACCACAAACCGGATTATCCCATAATCCTTGTCGCATGGCCATGCTTATCGTGGTCGGATCACACGAGGGGCCCAAAGTATACCTCTCCTGGTCGAAGGGGCAAATCCCATCTTGCTCGACCACGTCTCGCAGCATGGTTCTGGACAAACCCGAAACCTACCTTTATAACTACCCAGTTATGGAGTAGCGTTTGGTCGGACCAAAGCAAGCCTGTCACCATCCCGAGTACATGCGTCAGCTCAGGTCTTAGGACATAGAACATATGTTGTACTAGAGACTCACAGATGACATATCACTGCGTCTCATAGTTGGGTCTGACTGACTCGGACCTTATCTCGACTCGGATCCGACTACGTCGAATCCGACCAGATCCTTCCAAGTCCATATTATTCGGTTAGCATCCAATGCTCCATGGCTAGTGAGACCAAGCCATCGACCGTGTCATATGCTAGTCTAGTTGGCTGCGCGTCCACACAGCCCTTTCGACTAGGGACCTTTTAGGACAGTCATCATACAATGCATAGTCCCACAAACAAGTCACGTACTTGCTGATACACATCATTGATAATGTCTAAGGACTATCTTAGTCAACGGATCCTAGTCTCCCACTTGATTGCCTCTAGGGCATATCTCCAACAGTCTCCCACTTGCACTAGAGTCAATTAAATAGAGATCGAATGCCCATAGCTCTAACGTGCCCCTCATGCTTGGGTTGTGGAAGCGGCTTAGTCAACGGATCCGCAACATTTGCATCCGTGTGAATTTTGTATAACTCTACATCACCACTCTTTACGATCGTTCGTGTCAGGTGATATTTCTGATCTTTGTGTCTGACCTTGTGGTGATTCCTCGGCTCCTTGGCTTGTGCGATGGCACCAGAATTATCACAATAAAGGTCCAACGGTTTTACCGAGGCTGGGAAAATACCAAGATCATCCGGAATGTTCCGGATCCAAACACCTTCCTTTGCAGCTTCACAAGCCGCAATGCATTCGGCTTCTATAGTAGAATCGGCCATCGTATCTTGCTTGGAACTCATCCAGCTCACTGCTCCTCCGTTCATGACGTACACGAATCCGAATTGTGATCGACAATCATCTCTGTCGGTTTGGAAACTAGCATCGATGTAACCCCTTACAACGAGCTCTTCCTCACCTCCATAAACTAGGAACATCTCTTTAGTCTTTTTCAGGTACTTCAAAATACTCTTTACCGCCGCCCAGTGACTCTCACCTGGGTTGCCCTAGTATCTACTTGTTAGGCTTATTGCAAAAGCAACATCGGGCCGCGTACATATCATGGCATACATGATGGATCCGATTGCCGAGGCATATGGAATCCTACTCATCCTGCTTCGCTCATCAGATGTTGAAGGACTCTGAGTCTCTCTTAGCCTTATACCATGTGAGAGTGGCAAGAACCCTTTCTTTGCCTCACTCATGTTGAACCGCTTCAACACTTTATCTATGTACGTGCTCGGTTTTAAGCCGAGCAGCCTTCTTGATCTATCTCTATAGATCTTAATGCCTAAAATATACATTGCCTCACCAAGGTCCATCGAAAACTTGCCATTCAATGACTCCTTGACCGAGTTCAGCATCGAAATATCATTTCCGATCAGTAGTATGTCATCCACATACAAGATCAAAAACACTATCGAGCTCCCACTTAACTTCTTGTATAAACAAGAGTCCTCTTCGCTTTTGATGAAGCCGAAACCAGTGACGACCTCATCAAAACGAATGTTCCATCTCCGAGATGCTTGCCTCAACCCATAAATGGATCTCTTGAGCTTGCATACCTTACTAGTGCTAGTCGGATCGACAAAACCCTCGGGCTGTATCATATACACGTCCTCGGTTAAATTTCCATGAAGGAAAGCCATCTTGACATCCATCTGCCATATCTCATAATCGAAATATGCAGCTATAGCTAGTACGATCCTCACCGACTTCAGCATCGCTACCGGCGAGTAAGTCTCGTCGTAGTCAATTCCTTGAACTTGTCCATAACCCTTAGCGACAAGCCGAGATTTGTGGATCTGAACATTTCCATCCACATCGGTTTTCTTCTTAAAGACCCATTTGCAACCAATGGCCGTTACGCCAGGCGGCGGATCAACCAAGTCCCAAACTTGATTCTCATCCATGGACTTTAACTCAGATCTCATGGCCTCCAGCCATGCCTCGGAATCTGGGCTCACCATCGCTTCCCCATATGTGGCCGACTCGTTGCTTTATAGCAACAATACATCGCGCACTCTGCGCAATCTTTCCGACCTTCATGGTTCCGGTGCCACTTCCACTACGGGTTCCCTGACTGACTCCGGTATGATCTCATCATCAGTCGAGCCATCCCCGAGTGGTCCTCGAATTTCTTCAAGTCGGATCGTCCTCCCACTGGCCTCTCGACTGAGAAACTCTTTCTCAAGGAAAACCCCGTTCCGAGCAACAAACACTTTGTTCTCTTCCCGGTTGTAGAAGTTATATCCCAAGGTTTCCCTCGGATATCCCATGAATATGCATTTATCCGACTTGGGTGTAAGCTTGTCTGACATAAGTTTCTTGACAAATGCTTCACAACCCCAAATCTTTAGAAAAGACAAATTGGGACTCTTCCCGGTCCACATCTCATGTGGTGTCTTGTCTACGGATTTTGATGGTACCCTGTTAAGTGTGAAAGCTGCAGAGCGTATCCCCAGAATGACAAGGATAAATCTAACTTGCTCATCATAGATCGAACCATGTCCAACAAGGTGCGATTCCTCCGTTCTGATACACCATTTATCTGTGGCGTACCCGGAGGTGTGAGCTGAGGTACTATACCTCTGCTTTTCAGATGATCATCAAACTCCTGGCTGATGTACTCACCTCCACGATCAGATCAAAGAAGTTTAATAGTCTTGCCGAGCTGATTTTCCGCCTCGTTTTGAAACTCTTTGAGCTTTTCAAAAGTCTCTGACTTGTGCCTCATCAAATAGATATATTCATATCTAGTCAAGTCGTCAGTAAAAGTCATGAAGTACTGATAGCCACCTTTGGCGGTTGTGCTCACTGGTCCACACACATCACTGTGTATCAGTTCCAACAGCTCGAATGCCCTCTCGCAACTCTTTGCAAAAGGAGACTTAGTCATCTTGCCGAGCAAGCATGATTCGCATGTCTCGAATGACCCAAAGTCGGTCAAAGTTAGGAGTCCATCATTATGGAGCTTCTTCACGCGTTTCAGACTAATGTGTCCAAGCCGGCAATGCCAGAAGTATGTCGGATTTATATCATTGGGCTTATGCCTCTTGACATTCACGTTATAGACCGGTCCCGTTCTAGATTCAATATAAATAACCCATCAACAATGGGTGCATAGCCGTAAAACATGCCATTCAAATAAATTGAACAACCATTGTCCTTTAAATTGAATTCATAACCCTGACTCATCAAGCATGAGGTAGAAATAATGTTCCGACTAAGTGCAGGAATGTAATAACAATTATTCAATTCCAAAGTAAATCCAGAAGGAAGCTGGAGCTACATCGTGCCGACCTCCAACGCAGCAACTCTTGCTTTGTTGCCGACCCTGATGTCAATCTCCCCTTGTGCCACACGCCCAGTTCTTACCAGCCCCTGCATCGAGTTGCAAATATGAATAACCGATCCGGTATCAAATACCCAAGAGCTACTAGGTATGTCAGCAAGGTAAATGTCTATAACATATGTAACAAGTGTACCTTTGCCTGAAGCAGCATTCCCAGCCTTCTTGCCATGCTCTGCAAGACACTTGCTACAGTTCCTCTTCTAGTGACCAGTTTCCTTGCAATGATAGCAAATGATCTTTGAGTCCGGTCCAGACGACGGAGGTTACCATCTCCGTGCCCTTTGCCTTAGCCTTCTTCTTAGACCAACTCTTCTTGAACTTAGTCGATTTCTGCACCATCAACACTTGATGCGTGCCTTTCTTAATATCCTTCTCTGCCACTTTGAGCATCCCATGCAATTCAGTGAGCTTCTTATCCATGCCATGCATATGATAGTTCAAGATGAACGTCCCATAGCTGGGCGGAAGAGAACCCAGAATTGCATCAATAGCCAGCTCATCCAAGAGCAGGAAGCCCAACCGATCCAAAGCTTGCACATATTTGATCATCTTGATCACATGCGGGCTCAGTGGATCTCCTTCCTTTAGCTTACAATCCATCAAGGATTGCCAGACGTTGAACCTTTCGGTCCTAGCCTGCACCTGAAACATGCTCTTGAGACTCTCGATCATATCGAAAGCCCCAACGTCTTCGAAATGCTGCTGCAAATCGGGCTCCATACAAGCCAGCATGAGGCAGTTGATCTCGTTTGATTCATCAACGAGTTTATGGTAGGCATTCTTGGTTGTGGTACTAGCATTATCGGCAGGTTCCTCTGGAAGCGGATCCTCTTGAAGATGTTCCTTTTTATCATGCTTGAGAACAATTCTCAAATTTCTATACCAGGTAGTAAAGTTTGTTCCATTCAGTTTATCCTTTTCCAGAATTGATTTCAGTGCAAAGTTGGGTTGAGCAGGTGGTGCCATTGATCTACAACAGAAAAATATGCAATCACTAAGCAATGTGTTTATGTATAGTAATTCTAGCCTTAAACAGAAATACTCCCACTGAAGTCAGCATCCCTCCGCAAACTCTCAGTGATTCAGGATCCAACTAGCACATGCGACTAGTGAGCTTTAGCATCACTGCTAGACAACATACCTATCTGGTAAGCAACTCCTTGCTAATCGTATCTCTATACGACTCCTGTCGGTTGGGTAGGCATCTCATACCCCGGCTCCCGACCTCTTTTGCCACAAGGCCCAAAACCGTTTTGATAGCCTTGTCAAGTCAACCTAATGCAGTGCATGTCCGTGTCCAACACGAACCCTTCAGTTCAAGGACACCTAGCAGCACCCCAATTTTATGAGCCCACTACTAGACGTACTTGACGTGCGAAGGTGCAACATCGGGGATGGCAGTTCGCTTGATATTCATGAGGGATCTTTCTACCATTCTAACATGCATAGAAAACAAGGAAGCATAACAATCAGAAATAAACACATATTGTGAAATAGTATGGCTCCTTCATGGATGTTCTTCCAGGTTGGCTCCGACTCCGATGACCATCTAGGAACTCCATCTTGTTTGTCTCGCCGGGACGCCAAGCCACCAACCTGATCTCCATTATCCAACTACTACATCTAGTAATGAATTTTACATAGAGTCACAAGTCGACACGCAGGTTGTTATACAATATAATGACATCACTTTGGCTCCTGTCGGCTGACAAACATGACATGCAGGTCATGTATAATTTACACACATGCATCACATACACATGAGCCATACTATTAACATCAAACCCTACAAAATAAAGTTATGCATAGAATCGCATTCTACCGATTTGAGTGATCGTGTACGAAATACAAGGCGCTACACACACGTTTTCGAAAATTATAGATCACATCTGAACTCCGATCACGCCGAATTCTCTGATTTGACCGATCTCATCGATCATCGCGCATCCGATTCGGATTTACGTTTCACTGTTAACCCCGATGGAGGATAACCGACCGGTAGGGGTAGATCGTGTCATGACCTCATCAATCCCAATCAACAGAAAACATAGCCACATCGATCCCCATGTGCAGTTGATCTCATCAACCGTGCACACAGCCACTTATCAATGACAACATATCTCATCTATTGCCTCCACATATCTAATATGCATATGATCTAAATCCAAATCCTATAGCAGAGGCTCTGATACCACTATTGGGATCTACAGTAGGGTGCGTCGACTGCAAATTAAAATTGCCTACGCGCAGAACAACCAAGAACATGCTATGGGAGATGGATCACAGTTCGTTACCACTAGACACGCAGTGCCGTTCAGCGGAAGAAGAGTTGGGGCAGCGCGTCCGTGTGGATCGTCTCCTCCTCGTCCGATCCCTCTCGTACAACCGGTGGTCGGTTACCACGTACAGGTTCGCCGGAGCAGCGCAAGTGCAGCACCTCTAACGGTATCCGCGCGTGCAGGAGGAACATCGTGCGGCGGACTGCTAGGTCCGATCACACAACCGGCGGCTAGTGGAGGTGTCTATTCGCAACACATGCAAACCCTAGTGACAGCGCCAAAGCGATCAACCTATGAGTGTGCCGCACCTCCACTATATATAGGCGTCCGTCGCGGGCTCAACATTTGGGCCTCGCACGGACCCTAAAGCCCATAAGTCTACTCAGCCACAATACGAATACAGTTCGGATCACATTCGACCAGTGTCCTCGGATCCGACCTCGTAGGTTCCTTCCCTTAAGCGCGCGACCCCTTAGGTTCAAGTCGGCTTGGTCGCAGTTCGGATCACCTCCGAACTGCACGGTTGGTAGCGGCCTCTAGCAAGGCATGCCGAACACCAAGCAGACTATGAAGCTGGTTAGCGAACCTGTACATCATACTTCCATTCCTTTTGCCACACGATATATGTTGTCGAGCTCAAGGTGAGTCTATCATCCTTGTGCTAGCCCGACCTCTTTCTTGTTCCAGTGATGCCGACCACAAACCGGATTATCTCATAATCCTTGTCACATGGCCATGCTTATCCTGGCCGGATCACATGAGGGGCCCAAAGTATATCTCTCCTGATCGGAGGGGCAAATCCCATCTTGCTCGACCATGTCTCGCAGCATGGTTCTGGACAAACCTGAAACCTACGTTTATAACTACCCAATTACGGAGTAGCGTTTGGTCGGCCCAAAGCAAGTCTGTCACCATCTCGAGTACATGCGTCAGCTCAGGTCTTAGGACATAGAACATATGTTGTAATAGATACTCACAGATGACATATCGCTGCGTCTCATAGTTGGGTCTGTCCGACTCGGACTTATCTCGACTCAGATCCGACTACGTCGAATCCGACCAGATCCTTCCAAGTCCATATTATTCGGTTAGCATCCAATGCTCCATGGCTAGTGAGACCAAGCCATCGACCGTGTCATATGCTAGTCTAGTTGGCTGCGCGTCCACACAACCCTTTCGACTAGGGACCTTTTAGGATAGTCATCATACAATGCATAGTCCCACAAACAAGTCACGTACTTGCTTATACACATCATTGATAATGTCCAAGGACTATCTTTATTCATAAACACATAGGAAATATCATCATACATGATTGCCTCTAGGGCGTATCTCCAACAATGACTGCTACACACAATGCAGTGAAGGAAAACCATTACTACCTCCATGAAGTCTTCGGTCGCACCTGGGCTGTTTTGTCACATCTGTATGGTGAAGATAATCTGAAGCAAATGGGTTTCAAGCAGGACTTTGAATGGTCTCAGCCGCCACCAGCGAAGAAATTCAAGAAGACCAAAGTTCTTTCCTTGGTAGCCAGCTCATATTCTTCATCATGCGAAACCGATGAACATGAAGACTTGGACGACACCGCGGCAGGCCCTACAACAACAAACGACCCCAACAACGCTGGCGCTCCTCCATCAACTTGATACTCTTCAGGGGCGTTAGTCCTCATTTTCGATCCTTTTTGTCATTTGATGACAAAGGGGGAGAAATTTGAGTTAGTCTTCAAGCAGGTCTATCTATATGGGAGTTTTTCTCTAAGTTACAACTCTCGTTCTTTTGAAGACTTTGCTGGATCGAGTTGTAAACTAAACCCGATGGTGGTCTGATACTTTTGCTGTGTTCTTCTGCATGCTTATTCCTCATATATGTTAATGTACGCATGCTGAATTACAACAGTCACCATATTTCATCATGCATTTCAAATTCTTCATATTATATGTTAAATGCGTGTATGGATTACAAGATATAGGGGGATATCTCCTTGATTCTACTCTTCAAGTGTGCATTGCTTCAAAAGAAAATTCCTCACTATGCACATCTTCAGGGGGAGTTCTTCTATATCTTGCAATCAAATTCCTCAATATCAGTATTTACACTTCATATGTTTATTCCCGTTGAAAACTTAACCTATATTGTCATCAATCACCAAAAAGGAGGAGATTGTAAGTGCATCTAGTGCCCCTTAGTGATTTTGGTGTATTGAAGACTTATAGGTTAAGGGACTGATGCGTTTGTGAGTGTACACAGGTCTATAAGTCTATCAGGAGTTTGATATTTACAGATAAAGTCGACCGCTAAAAATGAAGTTCTTCGACTGAACACTTTGGATTTCTGAAGACTTTCTGAAGACTTTGAAAGTGAAGAAACTGGTGTGATCCTGAAGACTTGGTATTCATTCGAGGAACATGAAGCGTGAAGACTTTTGTTTTCATAGTTTCATTTTATCTTTCTTGAGTCATAGGAAACACCATACTGTTAAAGGGGGTCGAGGAAAGACTAAGGAAAAATTTCCAACTAACGCTCAACTCAAATCCTACATCTACCAATCCCTTCGAGTGAAGCCATTGGAAATCTCATACAGTTCAGTCAAATTTCTTCAGTGACAGAGACGAAGTTCTTCTGGTCTGTGAGGAATTTGTTTTGACTGAGGAGTTAGGAATTCGCCAGTGCGGATTACCTACACAGTGAGGAACATGATAGCCCTGACGATTTTGATACTCAAAATTCCGACCGTTGCTGTGCTATGCGCCAACTGTCCCAAAATATCTACCCACCTAACGGTCATATCATTGAACGGCATTTATGTCTTATCATGTCGGGCTGCTCCCTAGGCTATAAATAGCCGCCCCCTACAACCACTAGCTAGTTGGCTGCTCCGAGAGAAACCGACACTTGTCATTTGAGAGCATCCCATCCTCCGAGAACTTTGAGTGAAAATCATCAAGTGAGGAAAACCCAAACCCAAACACCTACAAACCCAAAGTGATTGAGCATCACTGAAGAGATTGATCCTGCGTGGATCCGACGCTTGTTACCTTTGAAGACTGTGCATCTTTCGGACGGTTAGGCGTCATGGTCTAGAGCATCCAAGAGTAAATTGTGGATCGCCGAGTGACCGAGTCTGTGAAGGTTTGGAAGTCACATGAAGACTTACCACGAGTGATTGGGTGAGGTCTGTGTGACCTTAGCTCAAGGGGAATACGGTGAGGACTAAGTGTCCTGAGCTGCATGTTCAGGACTGGGTGTCCGGGACTGTGTGTCCTCAGGTTTAAATACCTAGCCACCCTAACCAGATGTACAACTGTCACAACAGTTGGAATTGGTCTACCAAATCATTGTCTTCACCGAGATACCTGGTTCCAATTCCTCAACCCTTCTATTTCCTCATCTCTCTGTTGTGTGCTTGTTCATATCTATTTGTAGACTTTGACTGAAGACTTTCTCTATTTCCTCAGCTCAATTTCTTCAGTCTATTTGTCTTCATTCTGTTTATCCCGTGTTTATGCTTTCTGTACTCTGTGCTTGTATTCATTTCATCATGAAGACCATGCTCATGTTCTTTTACGTTTACTTCTGAGTACTTATTCCGCTGCAAGTAGTTCTTCACTCAGGAATTTCCTCACCCAAAAATTCCTCAGTGAAGAATTCATGAAAATCGCCTATTCACCCCCCTCTAGTCGATATAACGCACTTTCAGCTTCAATGCCACCTTTCTCTTATGGAGCCCACAGAATGATGAGCTCTTTGCCACCCCTCCAGATGTGGGTGGTGAAGAAAAAGAACTAATCTCTTATGCATGGTCAGGTCTCCAGACGAACCTAAACGTCTGAAGAATTTGCTGGAGACCTGAATATGCTTGAAAGGACACAAGCTAATCATGAAGAAATGAACTTTCACTTCTCTCGTCCTCATACTGCTTTACCTGTTCTGTCTCTTGATGAAATTGATCTTATGAATTTGATGCCATATTCTTCAATGCTGAAGTATATGAGTTCGTAAGATGCACTAATTCATCTGCAGGATGATCAACCCAAAGCCACTGAGTGGGTCCTCGACAGTGGATGTACAAATCACATGACTGGTGACAGGAACTTATTGATGGACACTGATCTATCTCCATCAAATCTGAAGCATATCACCTACGCTGATAAAGGCAAAAGCAAGGTATTGGGTCTAGGTAAGGTTGCGATCTCAAAGGATCAACACATGGACAAAGTCATGCTTGTCGAATCCTTAGGGTTCAACCTCATGTCTGTCTCAATGCTTCGTGATTTTCATATGGTTGTTGTATTCGGCAAGTATCATTGTGTTGTGATCATGGAAGCTGACAATTCCAAAGTCTTCGAAGGCTTTAGGAGAGGAGATTTGTATATTGTTGATTTCTCTATAGGACCACAACCTGCTGCATATCTACTTGCAAAAGCTTCAGAAGGCTGGCTATGGCATCAACGACTTGGTCATGGTGGTTTGAGGAACTTGCACACTATAGCAAAGAAGAAGCATGTCATTGGCATCGAGGGTGTCAAATTCCTCAAGGACCATCTGTGTGGAGCTTGTGAAGCTGGAAAGAGGACTGTCGGTGTCAAAACCAGCGGATCTCAGGTAGGGGGTCCCGAACTGTGCGTCTAGGCCGGATGGTAACAGGAGGCAGGGGACACAATGTTTTACCCAGGTTCGGGCCCTCTTGATGGAGGTAAAACCCTACGTCCTGCTTGATTAATATTGATGATATGGGTAGTACAAGAGTTGATCTACCATGAGATCAGAGAGGCTAAACCCTAGAAGCTAGCCTATGGTATGATTGTATGTTGTAGTAGTAGTTGTTGTTCTACGGACTAAAACCCTCTAGTTTATATAGACACCGGAGAGGGTTAGGGTTACACAAGGTCGGTTACAAAGGAGGAGATATCCATATCCGTATTGCCTAGCTTGCCTTCCACGCCAAGTAGAGTCCCATCCGGACACGAGACGAAGTCTTTAATCTTGTATCTTCATAGTCTAATAGTCCGGCCAATGTAGATAGTCCGGCTGTCCAAAGACCCCCTAATCTAGGACTCCCACAGTAGCCCCTGAACCAGGCTTCAATGACGATGAGTCCGACACGCAGTATTGTCTTCGGCATTGCAAGGCGGGTTCCTTCTCCGAATACATCACAGAAGGATTTGAATACAAGGATAGTGTCTGACCCTGCAAAATAAGTTCCACATACCACCGTAGAGAGAATAATATTTTCGCAAATCTAATTTGCTGACTTATTTTGGCAGCATGACGTTATGTCATGGCCCGATGATTATTCGAACCGTTTCCTTTAACTAGCCCCGCACATAACGCGAGGCAATTTTTTGACATGTCTCGTCGAAGCAGAGATCGTGTCCCCTTATTACGGCATTCTCATCAATACGGGCGTGGGTAACCCAACCGTGTCTAGGACTCCTAGATTATAGGCAAGTCCCAAACGGCTACAGAGAGGACGCTTGCTATTCACCCTCTTTATAAAGGGACAAGGCTTTTACTTTTTTCCCTCCCGTGTTCAATCGAATCCTTCCCCCGCCTCGAGTTCTAACACCCAAAGCCCAGGTCAGGTGCTCCGGATCTTTAATCATGTCCGGATCTAGCCTTCAAGGCCGATGGATGCCCTCCTCCGTTACGGAAGAAGACATCAAGAAGTTGAGGGAGGCCAGATACCTGACCGCCGAGGTTTCGCATCGGCTGCCTGCCCGAGGGCAGGTCGTCCCCACTCCCGAACCCAACGAGAACGTCGTGTTCGTCTCCCACTTCCTTCGAGGCCTAGGCCTCACTCTGGATCTCTTCGTCAGGGGCTTGATGTTCTATTACGGGCTAGATTTCCATGATCTACCCCCGGACTCCTTTCTCCACATCTCGACATTTATTGTCGTGTGTGAGGCCTTCCTCCGCATCACCCCTCACTCCGGCCTGTGGCTCAAGACCTTTGAAGTGAAGCGGAAGATGATCGAGGGGCAACATGCAGCGTGCGGAGGCGCGTCAATAAGCAAGATGGCAGGAGCTCCGTGGCCGAAAGGTTCCTTTCCAGAGGCGTCCGGATTATGGCAACATGAGTGGTTTTACATCACGGCTCCTAGAAGTGCCAAGTGGGCGGCTGCCCCCACTTTTCGCTCGGGCCCCCACCACAACTGATGTCATGGATTAGCAGAGGTCTGAGCTGGGGTCCAGCCAAGGACGTGCCTATACTACAAAGCCGCATTCAAGATCTCTTCGAGGGAGATTTTAATTTGGTTGTGGTAATGCAAGTTATGCTAGTTCGTCGAGTCCAGCCTTGCAAACGCCGGCCCCTTCGCTTGTGGGAGTTCAACCTAGAAGGACCACGTGCTATTAAAAGTTTCCTCGGCCTGATGCATGAGGAAATGTACAAGTCATTCTTCAGACCTCAAATAGAGTGTCCAGATACTACCGAGGACGTGGGCCTGAGCAGTAACCGCATCGCCGAACAAGTAAGTAGTCCTCTAGCCGAACACACCGTCTTTTATTCATCATGACGTCATCTCTGAGAAATTGCTCTTTGACCAGGACTGGCTAACAAAAGCGAAGATGATTCGGTGTTCGGTCCCCTCCCTGAGGGTTTGGAAAATCTGGTGCTGGAAAAGATGCTCGAGCTCGCACCTTGCCCGGAGCCCTCGAAGGAAGATACAAGGGGGAAAAATATGGGCGAAAGCGGGCCCCCATCACTGCCAGTTCCAACCGAGGAAATGAGCGCCTCCATAAAGGAGGATAACCGGGGAGGAAGAGGACTGCTTCTGAGGATCTGGAAGCCGAGGCCTCCAATCAAGAGAAGAAGTCTCCAACAAAGGGTCCTGCCTCGAGGGGTGCTCTTTCTGCACAAAGTCCGTGGGAGGATCAGCCCTCCAACGAGTCGTAAGTGATTCAAAAAATACTTTAATAGTGAAGGTATACTACCTTTCCTCTGAGGAGAATAACCGCCGCATATATCATGTAGTTCGGGTCTTAGCCCTTCTCCGTTGAGCTCGTCTTCGGGGGATCTTCTTCCGAAGATGATGGAGAGCGAAACGCCTCCCCCGAACTCCTCCGCTCAAGAAGCGGGCGACCCCAAAGTGTCGTCACGGAGGGCTTCTCCGGATCCAGTGTCCCATAGTCACCCGAAGTCCCCAATGTTCGGCTCTCGAAGAGAGCAAACAAAAGAGTTCGACACCGTCTGGTATGCGGTCGGACGTTCTGAGGGAGCTGTTGGAGCGAGCGGCCATCTCAGAAGAACACCGTACGCTAATGGGTACGTTGATGGAAAGAATTTCGTCCCCGAAAGCGGATTACATGAAGCCTTTATGAGCCTACTGACAGGCTTTGAGGTACGTGAAATGATATTTGATAGTACCGCACATGTTAGGTGTGCCCTGTGTAGATAGTTGCCCCTAAGACTCTGGTTGTCGTCGAGAACGGCGGTGAACAGAGGATCATAGTCCCAGACAATAACCAGATTGCCTTTATGTGCAGGTGGTGGAAGCTCCGGTGGCTAGCCGGACTAGAGAGTTTGCCGAATTAAAGCGGCAACTGGATGCGGCAGACGCCGACATTGAGCTTGTTAACAAGCGGCTTGACGAATCACAGGGTAAGTAATGTTTTCTGGTGAATGTCACATAATAAGAGCAGCATGATGCCAGAATCTTTAATATGTTGTGACTACAGATGGAGTTGCCACCGTGGAGATCCTTCGGGCGGAACTCGCCCGAGCCAAGGAATAAGCGAGGGTTAGTAATGCGGCTGCTTTGAAGGCAGCCGAAGAGTTAAGAGCTGAGAAGGCTGCCCATTGTGAAAGCAAAGAAAAGATGGCCAAGATGTCCGTAGAATTAATAGGCATTGCCGACCCTTGCCAGTTCCTTGAAGAAGAGAACCGAGTGAAGGCAGCGGACCTTGAGAAGGCCACTATGGCCACCAAGGACAGTCGCTCTGTGATGAGGGCGAAGAAGGAGGAGTTGCATGAAGCCGGGGATATTGCGGCTGGGAAGCCCTTTCTGCTGTGGAGGAAGTTCAGAGATCCGTAGTATGCCCCTCTGGATCGGCTATGGAGTTCGACAGACGCATACATGGACTTGGCGGCAAGCGCTGTCGATGCGGTCAAATACTTCCAAGATCAATCAGATCGTGAAGTGGACAAGCTAATCTGGTCGCAATTCAACGTTCCAGAGCGTCCGCTTCCCTTGACTGATCAGCTAGCCGAATGGGCTAAACTTAATAGGTTGTCCGGACTCACCATGAGGTACGTTGTAGATCATTTGTGGCCGGAGAAGCCGAAGCCGAACAACTATTTTAGCTTAGTGCAGCAGTTCCTTGGTGCGGTGCCGTGCATCAATGTGATGAAGAGGTCGGCGTGCATAGAAGGCTCGCGGATGGCCTTTGCCCGTGTCAAGGCATACTAGGCGGAGATGGATGCTGCCATTGTTGCGGCGCAAGGTTCGGCCATAGGCCGAGTAGCTGTCGAGCACTATTTTGAAGAGGTTCTTGAGGGTGCTCGTTTGATAGAGTCCTAGTGCTCGAAGAATATTATGTTTGAATGACATGTATTCCCATTGTAAACACAATGTTTTTATGAAATATAGTAAGGCTGTATTTATAGTTTTGCCAGAAAGTAATGTGATGCCTCCTGTGCGGCCGTTTATGTATATATGTATATAACCTGAAAGATTGCAGTCGTCGGCTTCAACCCCCACACATATAATGCGGAGGTGCTCGCAAAAAACGCGTGTTCACACTTAACCCAACGTCTTGGTCCTATTAAGGAGGTGATAGCACAGCGAACGAGGCAACTGGACTATAATGCTTTAACACTTTCACTTAGCCATAGGAGTTTGACAGTGGGGCTACTAGATAGCCCCTGGTGGCCCGCACTCTCCCGATCTCGGGGTGCGTACATGCCTGGCCAGAAAACGGCCCTTCGTTAAGGCGGAGGAATTCTAACATTCCGATAGGTCATCGAGTGGTTGACCAGTCTCACGCTATATCATGACATTCAGTTTTCGGCTTTCTCTATTGAGGTGCTTGTCCGGATGAACCAAGGCACAATTGCAGTAGTTCTCCTGGTGCTGCCTTAGCCAATAAAGCAGAACGTAAGGCACCAAAACATAGGAGCCGGGCAAACCCAACATTTTACCAAAGACAATGATTCAGAGCTGGCATATAAGGCCAAACTCACAACGCCGAACACTCCCTAAGGTATTCGGTCTTTATGGTATAAATCGGGCCTAAATAGTGCCCTTTGTGAGAAGCCCCTTGTGTCTAGGTATGTGCATTATTCTGACGTGGCCACATGCCAAGACGTCAGCATCCTTCTCAATTGTATTGAGAATTCGAGGGATGTGTATCAACAAGAGATAGTAAAAAAGGTTTACGCAGGGTCTTAATCTAAAAAGAATCCTTGGAGCGGGTCCCTGCTGCATGTCTGCGCCTGTGTCTCTGTTGTGCCGTATCCTGGACGGGTGTAGCATGATGATCATCTGTAAAAGAGAGGAACTTAGGTGAAAAAGTTGTCGTGCAAAAAGGTAGTTTTTAAAGAAACCATGTATAATTAAAAATGAGTAGAAATTGCCACTTGTCTGCGCGCGTTGAGCCCCTTGTATTTGTAATAGGGGTGTGGCCATCAATCCGGTACAAATTACATATAGCAGCGCCGGACTCGTCTAACCGCGTCCGTGGTCTTGACGACCTATCAAATGCTTTAGTTGGTGAGGCCGTTTTTAGTGTGCGGCTGCCAAGGCAGTCGAATTCTCTTCAACGTGCAAAGATCGCTTAATATTTCCGTTCACTGTAATGATGCCACATGGACCGTGCATCTTGAGTGTGAGGGAAGCGTAATGCGGTGTTGCATTAAAGCGAGTGAAAGCTTCACGTCCAAGTAGTGCTTGATAACCACTTTGTAACGAAGCAATGTGGAAGGTTAAATGTTCGCTACGGAAGTTATCGGGGAAGCCGAATATAACTTTTAGTAGCAGGGAGCCCGTGCAGTGAGCCCCTGGGCCTGGCATTACTCCTTTAAAGGTAGTGTTGCTATGGCAGATTTTTGTTGGGTCTATCACCATTTCGCGGATTGTATCCAGGTATATCAGGTTTAAACTGCTGCCACCGTCCGTCAGGACTCATGTAAAGTGGTATCCATTAATTATTGGGTCTAATACTAGGGCAGCCCATCCTGCACGTCGGATACTTGCTGAGTAATCACGATGGTCGAAAGTGATCGTTTGAGACGACCAGTGGTAGGACTTCGCTGTGATAGGCCCTTGGGCAAGTCTCTCTGGGAGTCCCGCTTTGCTTCCCTTGATCATGTGTAACACATTGACTGTTTTGGCTTCTGGTGGAAACTTCTTTTGTTCCCCAGTGTCTTGCTTGAGAGGCTCATCCTCGTCTTCGCTTTGTGTATCCTCCCCCTTGTGTACGGCGTTTACCAGGGGTGCTATGGATCTGACATACTTGGTCCATAATTATGTTTAGGCTGGACAGTTCGTCTCTGGCGCCTTTAGAGGGCGGCTTTTGCTGACTTGGCCGAGAGCTTTTGAATCCGGCGTTTACTGTCGTGCTCTTCATGCTGTCTTCTTTATTCTAGCGTTTGTTATTGTTGTTGCGCCGTGATTTCCCGTTTCCATCTCTAGCTTCGGATGTACTAGGGTCGCTGGTGCTGCATCTGGCTAGCCAGCTATCCTCACCCGCGCAAAAGTGGGTCATGAGGCTTCTTAATGCTGCCATTGTTCTCGGATTTTCTTGGCCAAGGTGTCTGGCAAGCCATTCGTCATGGACGCTATGCTTAAAAGCTGCCAAGGCTTCGGTGTCCAGACAGTCGACTATTTGGTTATTTTTAGTAAGAAACTTGTTCCAAAGCTTTCGGGCGGACTCTCCGGCCTGTTGAGTTATATGACTCAAATCATCCGCGTCCGGAGGTCGGACATAAGTCCCTTGAAAATTTGCCCGAAAAGCATCTTCGAGCTCTTCCCAGCTTCCAATGGAGTTTTCAAGGAGGCTTTTAAGCCAGTGCCGAGCTGGCCCTTTGAGTTTCAGGGGTAAGTATTTAATGGTGTGGAGATCGTCTCCTCGAGCCATATGGATGTGGAGGATATAGTCCTCAATCCAGACCCCAGGGTCTGTTGTTCCGTCGTATGCCTCTATGTTTACGGGTTTGAATCCCTCTGGAAATTCATGGTCCAGCACCTCATCGGTGAAACATAGGGGGTGTGCGGCGCCCCTGTATCTGGGCATGCCGTGGTGTTCAGATGTTTGGTGTGTTGCATCGTGTGCTGGAGTGCGCTTGCACGGTCCATAGATGGATCTAGTTGCTCCGTCCTTTTGGTGCGAGCACTTGCGTGGATCGCGTATTGGCTTCTGTGCGGCGTTGCTTGCCGCTCCATGTTGGCCGTGAGGTCATCTATCCAGCCGAGTGGCCATTTTAATTTTTGGTTGTGGGGGATCTAAGGCCTCCTCATCGAATTCAGGTAGCAACTTCCGCTTCGGGTAGCTCTTAGTGAGGCGATTACCGCCATACTTTGCTGCTGTGTTGAGTACTTTACTCCATCTGATTTGGAGTGTGTCTTGCACCGCCTTGAGCCTTTGCTTCTGCCTTTTTAGACTCCTCGCGGTGGCAACAAGCATTTGATGGGCATTTTGTTGCTCCGGGCGTCTGTCCGGTGTTATGTCCTCCGGACTATTATCCTTGACAGAGTTGGTTTGTTCGGTTTGATTCTCCGTGTTGCCATTGTCCGGCAGTCGTTCGCCCTGCTCTAATGCTGGGTCTATATGATAATTATTTCTGTCAAGGTGGGATTTGGGGCGGCGCTTACGCCGCCGCTTTGACTGCTTATCAAGGGGACAGCCCTTCGTTACGTCCTTCCGTTCCTCGTCATCGTTTTCCTTTGGTGTGTCCACCATGTATACGTCATGTGATGAGGTGGACGTCCAGTGCCCTATGGGCAGTGGTTCCTCTTTGTATCTCGCATCGTCGTCCATACCGTTGATGTTTTCGGAGTCGAAGTCGAGCATGTCGGTTAAGTCATCGATAGTGGCTACTAAGTGGGTGGTGGGTGGGTCGCGAATTTCTTCGTCGTCCGCATCCGAGTCCCACCGGACATAGTTCGGATAGGATCCTCCTGATAAGGAGAGAGACCTTAACGAGTTCAGTATGTCGCCAAAGGGCGAGTGCCGAAAAATATCCACGGAGGTAAATTCCATGATCGGCGCCCAATCAGATTGGATAGGAATGGGCGCAGGCGGTTCAGAGTCCGTGGCCGGAGAAGGATCCGGCAGTTTAACAACACGGCTCTCGTGCAAGGTAAGGTCGATGTTCGGCTTGATCGTCGCTGAGGGTAAGGCCTCCGTGGCGGGGTCCATCCACCCATCCGCGGAAGGCGCAACTGGCTCCGAATTGAGGGTCAGAGCGGCTGCCGGTGCGATCTCCTTGACACTGTCCGATGGGAGAGCTAAGTCATACTCATCATGACCGCGTGGTGCACAAGGCAGAGGCTCGAATCCGTCGAAGATCAAATCTCCACGGATATCGGCCGTGTAGTTTAAGCTTCCAAACCTGACCTGGTGGCCAGGGGCATAACTTTCAGTCTGCTCCAGATGGCCAAGCGAATTGGCCCGGAGTGCAAAGCCGCCGAATACGAAGATCTGTCTGGGGAGAAAAGTCTCACCCTGGACTGCATCGCCATCGATGATAGTAGGAGCCATCAAGCCTAACGGCAATGACACAGAGGAACTCTCAATGAAAGCACCAATGTCGGTGTCAAAACCGGCGGATCTCGGGGAGGGGGTCCCGAACTGTGCGTCTAGGCCAAATGGTGACAGGAGGCAGGGGGCGCAATGTTTTACCCATGTTCGGGCCCTCTTGATGGAGGTAAAACCCTATGTCTTGCTTGATTAATATTGATGATATGGGTAGTACAAGGTAGATCTACCACGAGATCAGAGAGGCTAAACCCTCGAAGCTAGCCTATGGTATGATTGTATGTTGTAGTAGTTGTTGTTCTACGGACTAAAACCCTCCGGTTTATATAGACACCGGAGAGGGTTAGGGTTACACAAGGTCGGTTACAAAGGAGGAGATATCCATATCCGTATTGCCTAGCTTGCCTTCCACGACAAGTAGAGTCCCTTCCGGACACGAGATGAAGTCTTTAATCTTGTATCTTCATAGTCTAACAGTCCGGCCAATGGAGATAGTCCGGCTGTCCGGAGACCCCCTAATCCAGGACTCCCACAAGGACCAAGGCCAAGCATCCCTCAAAGACCATCATGACTACCACTCGTCCATTTGAATTGCTTCACATGGATCTCTTTGGCCCAACTCATTATGCCACATTTAATAATGCTGCATCCTTATATGGCTTTGTCATTGTTGATGACTATTCTTGTTACACGTGGGTGCATATCATCACTTACGAAACTGAAGTGCAGGAAGTCTTGAAACGATTTTCCTCGAGGGCTTCAACCAACTTTAGTGTGAAGATCAAGAACATCAGAAGTGACAATGGAAGTTCAAGAATACTGGTCTTGATGACTATCTTGATGAACTTGGTATTACTCACTAATTATCTGCTCCTTATACTCCTCAGCAGAATGGTGTCGTGGAGCACAAGAACATGACTCTTGTTGAGATGGCTCGCACTATGTTTGATGAATACAAGACACCTCCTTGCTTCTGGCCTGAGGCAATTGATATTGCTTGCCACATCATCAACATGGTATATCTTCACAAATTCTTCAGAAAGACCTCATATGAACTCCTCACTGATAAGAAACCCAATGTGAGTTATTTCAAAGTCTTCGGTGCTAAATGTTGGATTAGAAATCCTCATCACAATTCTAAATTGCACCGAAAGCACATGAAGGTTTTATGCTTGCTTATGGAAAGGACTCGCACACCTATAGAGTCTTCAACACCTATCACCACAAGGTTGTTGAAACTGTAGATGTGCGGTTCGATGAAACTAATGGCTCGCAAAGAGAGCACCTACCTCCTATGCTAGATGAAATACCACATGAGGAATCCATTAAGTTCAAGGCCACTGAGGATGTCATTCCTACCGAAGAATCTGCTGAAGAAGTCATTCCTGGTCGTGAAGAACATCATGCCACTGCAACTGAGGAAAATGGCTCTGAAGAAAATGTTGAGCCCCCTCAATGTCGTCAACCCGCTCATCCTCGTGTTGCTAATGAAGTGCATATTGAGAGAATCATCAACGACATCAAAGCACGAGGTCCTCTCACCCGCTGAAAGGCTTCACATTTGTCTAACTTTTGTGGGTACTTTGCTTTTGTCTCTATCACAGAGCCCACTAAAGTAGATGAAGCATTTCTGGAGCCTGAGTGGGTTCAAGCTATGCAAGAGGAATTACATCAATTCAAGCTCAACAATGTCTGGGAACTTGTCAAGCGACCAGACCCACGCAATCACAATATCATCGGCACCAAATGGATCTACCGCAACAAGCAAGATGAAAATGGCCTTGTGGTGAGGAATAAGGCACGACTTGTAGCTCAAGGCTACACACAAGTTTTGAAGATCCAAAGCATCCTAACAAAGTCTTCAGACTCAGTAAAGCCCTATATGGCCTCAAGCAGGCCCCTCGGGCATGGTATGATACTTTGAAGGAGTTCCTCATGAAGAAAGGCTTCAAACCCGATTCACTTGACCCAACTCTTTTCACCAAAATCTATGATGATGAATTATTCATATGCCAAATATATGTTGATGATATCATATTTGGCTATACTGACCAACGTTACAGTGATGAATTTGCCTATATGATGAGTGAATAATATCAAATGTCTATGATGGGAGAATTGAAATTCTTCTTAGGTCTTGAGATTCGTCAACAACACAATGAGATCTTCATATCTCAGGAGAAATACCTCAAGGATGTATTGAGGAAATTCGGCATGCAAGATTGCAAAGGCGTCAAAATCCCTATGCCCACAAATGGCCATCTATGCACTGATGAAAATGGTATTGACTTTGATCAAAAGGTATACCACTCCATGATTGGTTCTTTATAGTATTTATGTGCATCTAGGACAGATATTATGCTTAGTGTTTGCATGTGTGCCTGAGGGAGTCCTGGATTAGGGGGTGTACGGATAACCGGACTATAACCTTTGGCCGGACTCTCGGACTATGAAGATACAAGATTGAAGACTTCATCCCGTGTCCGGATGGTACTTTCCTTGGCGTGGAAGGCAAGCTTGGCAATACGGATATGTAGATCTCCTGCCATTATAACCGACTCTGTGTAACCCTAGCCCTCTCTGGTGTCTATATAAACCGGAGGGTTTTAGTCCATAGGACGAACAACAATCATACCATAGGCTAGCTTCTAGGGTTTAGCCTCTCTGATCTCGTGGTAGATCTACTCTTGTACTACCCATATCATCAATATTAATCAAGCAGGACGTAGGGTTTTACCTCCATCAAGAGGGCCCGAACCTGGGTAAAACATTGTGTCCCCTGCCTCCTGTTACCATCGGGCATAGTCGCACAGTTCTGGACCCCCTACCCGAGATCCGCCGGTTTTGACACCGACATTGGTGCTTTCATTGAGATTTCCTCTGTGTCGTCGCCATTAGGCTTGATGGCTCCTACTATCATCGATGGCAATGCAGTCCAGGGCGAGACTTTTCTCCCCGGACAGATCTTCGTATTCGGCGGCTTTGCACTGCGGGCCAATTCGCTTGGCCATTTGGAGCAGATTGAAAGTTACGCCCCTGTCCACCAGGTCAGGTTTGGAAGCTTAAACTACACGGCCGATATCCGCGGAGACTTGATCTTCGACGGATTCGAGCCTCTGCCTTGTGCGTCACGTGGTCACGATGAGTGTGGTTTAGCGCTACCATCGGATAGTGTTCAAGAGATCGCACAGGCAGCCGCTCCGACCCTCAATTCGGAGCCAGGTGCGCCTTTCGCGGACGGGTGGATGGACCCCGCCATGAAGGCCTTACCCTCAGCAGCGATCGAGCCAAACATCGACCTTACCTTGCACGAGAGCCGTGTTGTTAAACTGCCGGATCCTTCTCCGGCCACGGACTCCGAACCACCTGCGCCCGTTCCTATCGAATCCGATTGAGCGCCGATCATGGAGTTTACCTCCATGGATATTTTTTAGCACTCGCCCTTTGGCGACATACTGAACCCATTAAGGTCTCTCTCCTTGTCAGGAGGATCCTGGCCAAACTATGTCCGGCAGGACTGGGATGCGGACGACGAAGAAATTCGAGGCCCACCTACCACCCACTTAGTAGCCACTGTCGATGACTTAACCGACATGCTCGACTTCGACTCCAAAGACATCGACGGTATGGACGACGATACGGGAGGCGAAGAGGAACCACCGCCCACAGGGCACAGGACAACCACCTCATCATACGATATATACATGGTGGATACACCCAAAGAAGGCAATGGCGACGAGATAGCGGAGGATGACCGCTCCAAGAAGCAACCCAAGCGCCGACGTCAGTGGCGCCGCTCTAAGTCCCGCCAATGCAAAAGTGGTGATACCGGCACAGGAGATAATAATACTCCGGATAGTGCCAAAGACAACAACAATCCCCTCCAGCAAGATTTAGAACATGAGAATGGAGGAGCCAGCCCTCCTGAGAGAGCGGCAGATGGAGAAGAGGAGGATGATAATTACATGCCCCCCCTCCGAAGACGAGGCAAGCCTCGGCGACGACGAATTCGCTGTGCCATCGGATCCCATCGAACAAGAGCGCTTCAAGCGCCGGCTTATAGCCATGGAAAATAGCCTTAAGAAAAAGCAACAACAGCTTCAAGCTGATCAGGATCTGCTAGCTGACAGATGGACTGAAGTCCTCGCGCCCGAGGAATATAAATTCGAGCGCCCCTCCAAGAGTTACCCAAAGTGCAGGTTGCTACCTCGACTGGAGGAAGAAGCGTATGATACGGCTGATCGGCCACCTCGTGGCCGCGATAGAGAGGCATTCCAGCCAAAAACTCAGCCTCCACCCCGACGCCATTCAAATAAAAAGGCATGGGGAGATAAGCCAGACCTGCGAGACATATTGGAGGACAAAGCAAAGCATGCAAGAACGATCTACGGATCACGAGGGCGCGCCACTCTGCGAGATGATAAACGTCATGCCGGATACAGTAAAAGCAAATCCGATCGGGCCGAACACAGCGGGCAAGACCCATTCGAGCTGCGTCGCGATATAGCCCAATACAGAGGCGCCGCACACCCCTTATGCTTCACAGACAAAGTAATGGATCATCAAATCCCAGAAGGTTTCAAACCTGTAAATATTGAATCATACGACGGCACAGCAGATCCTGCAGTATGGATCGAGGATTTCCTCCTCCACATCCACATGGCCCACGGTGACGACTTACACGCCATCAAGTACCTCCTAATAAAGCTCAAGGGACCAACGTGGCATTGGCTTAACAGCTTGCCAGCCGAGTCCATCAGCTATTGGGAAGATCTGGAAGCCACTTTCCTTGACAACTTTCAAGGCACTTATGTGCGGCCACCAGATGCTGATGACTTGAGCCACATTATTCAACAGCCATAAGAATCCGCCAGGCAATTCTGGACACGGTTTGTAACCAAGAAAAATCAAATCGTCGACTATCCGGACACAGAGGCCCTAGCAGCCTTCAAGCATAACATCCGTGATGAGTGGCTTGCCCGGCACCTTGGACAAGAAAAGCCGAAATCTATGGCAGCCCTCACGACACTCATGACCCGCTTTTGTGCGGGAGAAGACAGCTGGCTGGCTCGCAGTAATAACATATCAAAGAACCATGGTAATTCAGATACCAAGGAAGGCAACAGCAGGTCACATCGCAACAAACATAAGCGCCGCATTAACAGCGATAATACCGAGGATACTACAGTTAATGCCGTATTCAAAGGCTCTAAACCCGGTCAGCGGAAAAGCCATTCAAACAAAGTACGCCGGGTCCGTCCAGCTTGGACCGTATACTCGATCTCTCATGTCAAATACACGGCACCCCAGAAAAGCCAGCCAATCACAACAACAGGGATTGTTGGGTGTTCAAGCAGGCCGACAAGTTAATTGCCGAAAATAAGGACAAGGGGCCACATAGCGATGATGAGGAGGAGCCCCGGCAGCCACACACCGGAGGACAGAAGAGGTTTCCCCCACAAGTGCAGACGGTGAACATGATATACGCAACCCACATCCCCAAGAGGGAGCGGAAGCGTGCGCTCAGGGACGTATATGCGTTGGAGCCAGTCGCCCCAAAGTTCAATCAATGGTCCTCCTATCCGATCACTTTCGATCGTAGGGACCATCCCACTAGTATCCATCATGGCGGATTTGCCGCACTGTTTCTAGACCCAATCATTGACGGATTTCACCTCACTCAAGTCCTTATGGATGGCGGCAGCATCCTGAACCTGCTTTATCAGGACACAGTGCACAAAATGGGTATAGACCCCTCAAGGATCAAACACACAAAAACGGCCTTTAAGGGCGTCATTCCAGGCATAGAGGCCCATTGCACTGGCTCAATTACACTGGAAGTGGTCTTCGGATCCCCGGATAACTTCCGAAGCAAAGAGTTAATCTTCGATATAGTCCCGTTCCGCAGTGGTTATCATGCACTACTCGGGAGAACCGCATTTGCGAGATTCAATGCGGTACCGCATTATGCATACCTCAAGCTCAAAATGCCAGGACCTCACGGGGTTATTACAGTCAATGGAAACACATAGCGCTCTCTCCGAACAGAGGAGCACACTGCAGCCCTCGTAGCAGAAGCGCAAAACAGCCTCTCAAGGCAATCCACCAGTTCGGCGTTTCAAAACCCGGACACCTTCAAGCGCACTCGGAGCAATCGGCAAATAGACCCCCTATCACGATCTGAGCTTGCGTAGCAATGCGGCCCCCACCCCAGTCCCAGCCAAACGGCGAAGCTCGTGCCATGCGTACATAATTACGCATTAAAAATACCATGGGCACAGGTGGGGAGGGGGGGCACAACTGTGGCATGTCCCAAGGCGCAGCTTAAACCGCACTAGGGGCTCCCCGTTTGGTTATTTTTATCTTTTTTCAGGACCTTAATCTCTGGAAACCCTGTCCGGCAGCATTATTGCCGAACACATGATGCAGCAACCAAGGAGGCAGAAAGCTACGTCACACCATGGAATTCCCAGGTGGATTATAATAACGAGCGAAATATTTGATTTAATACTATTCCTCAGCTTGCCCTTGGAAGGGGCATAGTCCCACTCTTTGCTTATCGCACTATCTGTATCATTCTGCTTTAACGCACCTTTTTGAATAAACAATGCATACCATCATGACTATTATTGCATTCTTGTTATATATATATATATTTGTGTGTGTGTGTGTGTGTTCATTAACGACGCCTCGCAACCGTACACTTTGGTACGGCCAATACACCAGGGGCTTACGTACCCCACAATATGGTGTGAAAAGTCCGAACACTTTCACAAGTGCGGCACCCCGAACTTATAGCATTATATGCATCAGCTCTGAATCATGTCTTTGGTCAAATGTTGGGTTTGCCCGACTCCTATGTTTTGGTACCTTACATTCTGCTCTATCAGCTAAGGTAGCGCTAGGAGAACTACTGCGATTGTGCCCCGGTTCTGCCGGGCTTAGCACCTCAGTAGAGAAAGCTAAAACTGACTGTCATGATAAGGCGAGAGACTGGTCGCTGTTCGGCAAGGTTTTTCGAGTCCCTAAAGAGTTATGCCGCTTAGGGCGAGGGGCCGGCCCTGTCCGGCTTACAAGCGTGTATCGCGCCCTGAATTCAGCCTTCCGAATACCAGGGGCTTCGCCAAAATTTAAAATTACAGAATTGTATGGCTAAGTGAGAGTGATAAAGCATTATTAGTCCGGTTTCCTTGTTCGTTGTGCTGAGCACCTCCCTCGAAGGACCCAAATATGGGAACAAGAGTGCTCAGGTTTATCCCGAACACCCCAGAACTCGTGGCATGGGGGCAGAAGCCGAGGACTAGCCATCTCTCGGATTGGATAAACGGCCAAACAGAAGGTAATATTTTAAATTCACACAAGCGTTGCATAGCACATATGAAACAAGTTTTCATCATACAGGATCACACGAGAAAATTTACTCAAATATTACATCCTTTGAACATTCGTCCGCCACAAGACGGGCACCCTTCAGGACACCCTCATAATAAATTTCGGGGGTGCGATGCTCCTTGCCCTGCGGCGGCCCTTCCTTGATCAGCTTCACGGCTTCTAGCTTGGCCCACTGCACCTTCACACGGGCGAAAGCCCCGCGTGCACCTTCGATATAGACGGACCGCTTGACGACCTCCAGCCGTGGGTAGGCATCCACAAGCCACATCACTAGGCCGAAGTAGCTGTTCGGAAGGGCGTCGCCAGGCCACAGCCGGACTATAAGGCCCTTCATGGCCTGTTCGGCCGCCTTGTGCAGCTCGACCAGCTGCTTTAGCTGGTCGCTCAGAGGCATCGGGTGTTCGGTCCCAGTATACTAAGACTAGAACAGCTTCTCCGTTGAGCTTCCCTCCACGGCCTGGTAAAACTGTGTGGCATCTGACACGCTGCAGGGCAAATCTGCGAATGTTCCTGGAGAGCTCCGAATTCGGGTAAGTAATCGTAATTTACTTTTACATGCTTGCTCTGCATATAGAATGCCTTACCCGCCGCTATCTTCTTCATTGCGTCGATCTCCTGGAGGGCCTTTTGGGCTTCGGCCCTGGCACTTTTCGTGCTCTCGAGGGCCGTGGCAAGCTCAGACTATCGGGTCTTCGAGTCAAGCTTCAACGCCTCGTGCTTCGTCACGAGAGCCTGGAGCTCTTGCTGCACCTCGCCCACCTGAGCCTCTTGCTTTTCTCACTCGGTGCACTCCTTGGCCGCTTTATCTTTGGCCTTGGTTAGCGCTTGCTTCAGGGTCGCCACCTCGGTCGTGGCCCCTGGCAAATATACGATGATCCTGTCATTGTGCAATCGCGTCTTCTTTTATATATACATATCTATAGACAGTGTATTACTTACCCTTGTTCTCCTCGAGCTGCCTCTTGGCAAGGACGAGCTCTTTCTTGGACCCCTCGAGGTCCTGCTTCAGTACGGCGACCTCCGCAGTCAGTGTGGCGGACGCCAGCAGCGAAGCCTGCATATGCATATTGACATACTTATATTAGACTCTTGCGATATTATTTGATCCTCTGTTCGGCTTTTCTTTGTGAACACCAAACAAAGCATCAGGGGCTACTATCTATGCGGTAATATTTTTCCTATATTTTCAAACACTTACCTCAAAGCCTGTTAGAAGGTTGGCACAGGCTTCAGTCAATCATCTCTTGGCGGACTGAACCTTCTGGACCACCGCACTCATAATAGTACAGTGCTCCTCGTCGATGGAAGCGCTGCGAAGCACTTCCAGCAGATTGTCCGGTGCCTCTGGATGGACAGAGGTCACCGGCACATGCGTCTTGCCCGTCTTAGAAGGAGGCCGCCTGCCCGAGCCCGGAACCACTGGAGGTTCTGGTGCGGTGTTCGGCTGAGGGCCAAACTTGGAGCTCTCAGGAGCCTTGTCCCCTCGGCTCCCGGAGTCTGGGAGGCCGCCTTTGTCGGCGTTCTGGGAACGGGGGTCCCCAGACTTGCCTGCTTGCGGCCTGCGGCGTAGCTCAAAAGGGGGCCCAGCACGGCCCATCTTCACCAACACAAACCCAAGACCCTCGCGAGGGGCCAAGCCTTGCGGGGCGGACGACGCGGAGCTTCCTCAGGCACGGCCTCGTCAGGTTGGCTCACGAGGAGGCGGAGAGATCAAGGCGGGGTACCTCGTGAGGTGCCCGTGGCGCAAGCCATGATGACTCAGGGCGCCAGGCGGGTGCCAGCCGCGCAGCGTCCTCCTTTCCTCTTTGGTGCAAAGGGGGCAAGCGCAGCCGCGGAGTACCGAGGCATCAGGCAAAGGTTTCCATTTCGGTGCAACGAGACCAAGACCAGGAGGACTACGAGACGGAGGTCACCATGGAGCCCAAGACGGCGTCATCACCAGAGCTTTGCGCAGGCGAAGACTACTTTTGTCAGGATAGCTGATACTTGTTGTCCCCCTTCAAATTAGCCCGCCATTGTTGGCTCCCTTCCCGCTCGATATTTGGGAAGAGGACCAGGGCCTCTATAAATAGGACCAGCCACCCACATAGCAAGGGGGTTCGGTCGGTTGGAGGAAGCAGAGAGAGAGAGAGAGAGAGAGAGAGAGAGAGAGAGAGAGAGAGAGAGAGAGAAAGGTGACTGAACTCCTCCGAGCAGTTCATCGCCCCAGCCAAGAATAGACCCTCACGAGGCTGTTCTTCCTTGTATTCATCATCATCATCAGCCCAAGAGGCATTCCACACACCACACACTGGAGTAGAGTATTACACCACAACGGTGGCCCGAACCAGTATAAACCCTGTGTCTCTTGTGTTGTTCTTTCCTTAGTTTTAGATCCTAGCATGGCGGAGGGGTGCAGGTAGGTAGGAGGCGAAATCTCCGCGCGCACCCCAGTGTTCGAACCTCAAGGGTCTGCCGGAACCTGAAATCCGACATTTGGCGTGCCAGGTAGGGGCGTGCCGGGATTCGTCTTCCACCACCCCGTTCTTCTCCAACCATCATGCCCATGTCTGACGCTCGTCGGGCCCGCGCCGAGCACCGGGCCGCACTCGCTTCCCGCGTTGCCCAGACGGCCCCTGTCGGCAGGCAACCACGCCGTTCCCGTCACCTGCCGTAAATGCCGCCACCGGCCCGGCGGGGGATGAGCGGCAAGCATCATCCCAGCATCCGTCTGTGCGGCAAGACGGCCGCACCGCAACTCCCTCGCTCACCCCAGCTGGTTCTTCGTCCCGCACGCTCCGCGCGCCCATGGAGGCTCGGGCCGCGCTCATCGCGGCTAACGAGCTCCTGCGCTACCGTCCCGTCGATGACGTCTACGACGAATGGCTCGACCGCGTCGCCGAGCTCGTCCGCGCCGCAGGGGGCTCTCCCACGCCATCCGTTCCACTGCACCGCACCCCGCCCCGCACTGGCGACGAGGCTCCCGCGGCGCCCCGGCCGCCTCCTCCTCAAGAAGACGCCATGGATCCAAGGCGCGTGGCCCCTGGGCGGAACCCGCTCCGTCAGGTGCCAGCGCGGCAAGAACAGAGCTGCCAAGAAGTCCCTCGCCCGCAAGAAGCTGCCCGGGCGCTCCCTGCTCCAGCACGTCGCGACCATGCTCCTGCTCCCGCGTGTCAAGACCCCGCGCTGCTCTCAGCTGCAGCGCGTGGGGACATGCAAGACCAGGCTCTCCGTCACCCAAGGCCTCCCGTGGCCACAGCAGGCTGCCGTGCCTACACCACCGAACTATGCAGCATCGCGTGGCCCGGCAAGTTCAAGCCAGACCTGCCTCCTCGCTACGACGGCACGGCCGACCCTGCGGAGTTCCTCGAGCTCTACGAGCTGGGCATCGAAGCTGCCCATGGAGACGAGAAGGTCCTGGTGAACTGGTTTCTCATGGTGCTCAAGGACGGGGCCCACACCTGGCTCCTGAACCTAGCTCCAGGCACAATCTCCTCCTGGGACGAGATGCGCACCCGCTTCATCGCCAACTTGCAAGGCACTCGCGACTGGCCACCCGCCGTGAGCGACATGCGCTGCATCAAGCAACAGCCTGGGGAAACCCTGCAGAAGTACATCCAACACTTCAACAACGCACGCCTCAAGATTCCCAAGGCGACTGAGGAGGCCATCATCTCGGCCTTCTCCGATGGAGTGCGCGACGTCAAGATGAAGGAGGAGCTGGCGATGCATGAAGACCTGTGCACTTCCTTGGAGCTGTTCAACTTGGCAAACAAGTGCGCCAGGGCTGAGGAAGGGCGCCTCTCCCTCCTCGAGCTGCCTTCCGCAGACCCAGAGGAGAAGAAGCTCAAGGCCAAGGATGTGAAGCGCAAGGGGGCTGCCGTGCTCGCGGCAGAACCAGACACCAAGCGGGGCAGAGATCAGCCCGAACCTTCCAAAGGCAGCCGATACTGTGTGTACCACGACCTCCACACCCACAACACCAACGAATGTCAAGAACTGCGAGCCGTGCGAGAAGGTAGGATCGGTCGTCGCCCCGACCGCGGTGACCCGGGCTACGGTCGAGGAGGAGGAAGGAACGCAGGATGCTGGGAAGACCGTGGCCCGCGCCAAGGGTGGCGCGACCAACCTCGCAAGGATCGCTGGCAGGACCCGCCTCGCGAGAGAGGATGGAGGGATCAACCTCGCGAGGGAGACTGGAGGGATCAGCCTCGCGAGGATCACCCGCAAGGCAACGCAGGCCTCCCACCGCTGCTGCCGCAGCCAAGGAGAAACGAGGACCGCCACCAGGACGAGGAGGCTGGGGGCTTCCAGGAGCCGTGCGCGATCGCCTGCATATTGGGCGGAGCACAAGCCCCTGCCTCTCAGCGCATCTTCAAGCAGTTTGCCCGCGAAGTGAACGCAGTCCTCCCCAGGCTCGAAGCCACACGCCCTCTCAGGTGGTCAGCGTGCGCCATCACGTTCAGCTCAGCAGATCAGCTCAAGTGTGCGGCTACAGCCGGAGTTCTCCCGATGCTTTGCTCCCCAATCATCAGCAACATGGTGGTCACCAAGACCCTCATCGATGGCGGGGCAGGGCTCAACGTCCTGTCCGTAGAAACATTCAACAACCTCCAAGTGCCCTACAGCCAGCTTCAACCAACCAAGTCTTTCTCCGGTATCACTGATGGTTCCACGGTCCCGATTGGGCAGGTCCGCCTCCCTGTCACCTTCGGGGCACGCGACAACTACCGCACCGAGCTCATCGACTTCGACGTCGCCCACATTCGCCTACCGTACAACGCCATCCTTGGGTACCCAGCGCTGGCCAAGTTCATGGCCATAACTCACCACGGCTACAACGTCCTCAAGATGCCAGGAAGCGGCGGAGTCATCACGGTGCCATGTGAAGAGAAGGACGTGGTGTGTTCCCTGGAATGAGCCATTCAGGCCGCATCACTGGAAGACCCGGATCATGGAAGCAGGAGGCTTCCCGAGGCCGCCCCCAAGAAGAAGAAGACATCGTCTGGCCCGGCCCCTCAGGAGGCAGGCCCCTCTGGGCCCGCGCCTGCCCAGGGGGAACCTCCCTCCATCGCATAGGAAAGCGCTCCCGGCGCCCTCCTCAGGCAGGGCTCGGGGGCTCTCCCCTGGAGGGCCACCAACCTAGCTAGGGTCACGAGGGAGGCACTTGGGCACCACATGGAGGCGTGTTTTGAAGCACGTTTCCCTCAAGAAGGAGCAAGGCAAGGAGATCCAGACCCTCAGGAGTTCGTAAGCAAGGCCATTCAGGAGCTACAGGAGTCAAGAGTCATGAGAGGCGCCCGTCGCCTACCAGCAGTGGCCCCCCATCCAGGCGAGGATGGCGGGCTGCGCGTCTGCATCGATGTACCAGGGCTCAACCAAGTCGCCTCCCTGGAGTGCCTCTGGCCCTCGCGAGTGGGGTGCTGCGGAGGTCCATCCCACAGCTACGCTCGCATGCCTTACGGCTTGCCGAGCGTGGCTGACATGTACCAGCGCCTCATGAGGGGCATCGCGGAGGCACGAGAGGCTAGGCGTTCCGCAGCCCTGGCAGAGATGGAAATGGCCTGCGAGGAGCCGCCAGCGCCTCCGGAGCCTCCCGAAGCCCCCGGGCCTGGGGGCTCGTGAGGATCAGCTCCCGCAGCCCATCGAGTCTGATACACCAACACTCCTTCGTCCTCAACATCATCAGGTGACATCTCTCTAGTTTCACTTCCAACTGGGAGCGCCCCCCCAGGGCTGCATTATTCCCAGGCCGCGGGGGTCCGTCCCTGCGGTGTGTATCCCTTTTTATTCTATGCTGTCAGCTTACCTTGTTGGGGGTGCCCCTCGGGCTGCGTGACCCTCCCAAGTCGCTCAGGCCTGACCCAGTGATCTCCGCATTCCCAGCATCTATTTGAACGAACCCACTCCTTCGCAGCTAATGTGTTTTACCCAGTTGCCTGCTCAGCTGACGCCAACTAACGGAGCTGCTCCCAAACGGCACGATGCTTGCGCATGGGTCCGTCCCTGCAACACCAACAAACCTGGATGGCTGAGCTCTGGCCGCGGCAGCCGCGCATAGCGTCACCTCGTCAAGCCTTCAGTGCATCACTACCCCTCGGAAGCAACCAACGGCTGACTGTCAACTGTCATGGCAACCCCTTGTTTTTTTCTGTGATGGACCTGCAGGACCGCTTGAAGGAGCTGCGTCGGGCGAGGCCCTTGCAGTGTCTCCTTCGCTCTCGTCCGCGCGAACCGCTTGCACGTTAAAGGGGGGGGGGTGCCTGAGCATTGTGACTCAGGGCTCCTACTGGCTCTCAGTCCTCACCCTCTGGCCTTGACCACGACATTGTGACCTGGCATACCAGTGACGGCTGAGACTCGCTCGAGGGCCGGGACCCGAGGACGTAGAGCAGAAAGGGGAGCAAAGGCGAGGGCGGAGAGACACACGAGGACCTCGCCGAGCAACCTCGCGCCTGCCGAAGCACGGGCCCGGCGACACACCAGAGAGCGGCCCCTGATCCTCGAGTTAAGTCATCGCCCAGAAGCGCCAGCTGCCGTGGCACCATCCCCGCACCTAATGCCATCCCGTGTTAGCGACGCCATTCTCCTTTCTCAGCAAACGACGGCTGCTTGGGCACCAAAGGAGACCTCCTGAGCATCATGACTCAGGGGCTCTTACCGGACTCCGGGTAGCTCACCTCCTGGCCTTGACCACGGCATCGCGACCTGGCATACCAGCGATGGCTGAAGCCGCCTTGAGACTTGGACCTGTCGGCGCAGAGCACCAAGCCCTCGTGACGTTCGAAAGGGAGGACCGAGCTAAGACGGAATGAGCAACTCGCGCAAATTTACGACAAGGGTTATATTAACAAAACAGGATCATAAGCACCTTACAAGCCCCTATGGGACGCATTTTTGATTCCTCGCAGGGAACGGATCCTAAAGGGACACAAACTACGCGCGTCCCTGCAAAAGATGCCATCATCAATAGTGGGCCGTCAAGCACCGACGCCAACCCCATCCAGATCAGAGTCGGCGGCGGCCTGACGAGCCCGCCCTGCTCCAGGAGCGGCGCCGGCTCGGGGGCTCGTAGCTATCGTCGCTCGTCTCCAGAGTCGTGAAGAACTCACCGGAGTCGCTGGAACCTCCGGCGTCTCCACCGCCTGAGGAGCCTCCAAGGGAGCGGGTGGCGAGCCCAGTCCTCGTCGCAGCAGGGCCCAGGCCACCTTCCCCAGGGCAGCACTCCAGCCGGCGCCCGCTCGCATCGAAGACCTTGAAGAGCATCACCGAAGCACTGTCGTAGTCCAAGTGGATCGCGAAGACGCCCCTTGTCCTGCAAACCCGGGCAATCTCTCTCCAGCCCCGAGTCATGTAGACCTCGCGCGGGGCGACGACCATGACCTCTGCCTCGGTCGCGAGGGTGCTGCAGCCGGTGTGCTGCAGCTAGAGCTCCAGGGGTTCCCCCCACGGGATGATGGAGGCGAAGAAGGGAGGCAGGCGGATCCAAGACTGAAGAGGAATGGCAACAGGGAGCACGAACTCTTAGGAGGAGCCCTCGGTGTGGACCCCAGGGGGGACGACCCACACCTTCATGACCTGTCGGCGCCGACGGCGGCGCCGCCCGTGGCGGTCAGCATCAGCTCCTCCGGGGCCCTCGACGTGGGCGTACAATGGAAGCGGGAACCCCGGTGGCGCCTGCTCGCACAAAGGCCTCGACACCACCTGAAGGGCCCCCTCGTCCGGGCCATGGGGGATGAGCCATTTCTTCGGCGGGAGTGGGTACGGCCCCTCTTGGGGAGCCTTTCCCTTCTCTGCTAACGAGAGCCGGCGAATCGGAGCCATCGCGGCAAGACGGAGCAAGGATCGGGAAGAAGGAGAAGCAAGGAGGGAGGGACTGGAAGGGCGTGCGCCGTTCCGTACTTATAGCCGGCGAAGGCCAACCGCCGACCTCCACGATCGCAGGTAATCATGACCCGTTTTTGCATGCAGGGACTTATCCCATCCGTGCAGTTGCCGAGGCATCGTGGGGAAGTGGAGACGCCCATGTCCAGTCAACCACCACGCGGCGCCCAAGGCTCCAGGCTGTTAGGGCCCTTGGCGCTTCGCTCTTGCCCTTCCGCCTCCCTGCACGGCCAAGTCTGGGCGCGCCTTGGGCCCGGGGGCTACTATCGGCATTTTAGGAACGGGGGTCCCCAGACTTGCCTGCCTGCGGCCTGCGGCGTGGCTCAAAACGGGCCCAGCACGGCCCATCTTCACCAACACAAACGCAAGACCCTCGCGAGGGGCCAAGCCTCGTGGGGCGGACAACGCGGAGCTTCCTCAGGCACGGCCTCGTCAGGCTGGCTCACGAGGAGGCGGAGAGATCAAGGCGGGGTACCTCGTGAGGTGCCTGTGACGCAAGCCATGACGACTCAGGGCGCCAGACGGGTGCCAGCCGCGCAGCGTCCTCCTTTCCTCTTTGGTGCAAAGGGGGCAAGCGCATCCGCGGAGTACCGAGGCATCAGGCAAAGGTTGCCATTTTGGTGCAACGAGACCAAGACCAGGGGAGTACGAGACGGAGGTCACCGTGGAGCCCAAGACGGCATCATCACCAGAGCTTTTTGCAGGCGAAGACTACTTTTGTCAGGATAGCTGATACTTGCTGTCCCCCTTCAAATTAGCCCGCCATTGTTGGCTCCCTTCCCGCTCGATATTTGGGAAGAGGACTAGGGCCTCTACAAATAGGACCAGTCACCCACATAGCAAGGGGGTTCGGTCGGTTGGAGGAAGCAGAGAGAGAGAGAGAGAGAGAGAGAGAGAGAGAGAGAGAGAGAGAGAGAGAGAGAGAGAGAAAGGTGACTGAACTCCTCCAAGCCGTTCATCGCCCCAGCCAAGAACAGACCCTCGCGAGGCTGTTCTTCCTTGTATTCATCATCATCATCAGCCCAAGAGGCAATCCACACACCACACACTGGAGTAGGGTATTACACCACAACGGTGGCCCGAACCAGTATAAACCATGTGTCTCTTGTGTTGTTCTTTCCTTAGTTTTAGATCCTAGCATGGCGGAGGGGTGCAGGTAGGTAGGAGGCGAAATCTCCGCACGCACCCCAGTGTTCGAACCTCAAGGGTCTGCCGGAACCTGAAATCCGACAACCTTGAGGCGCCTCCGAGACCGTCTCCCCTCGACCCGGTGCCTCATGAGACAGCACTTTGGCGTCGTCCGCAAGATGAGGGGAGGTGGCGGTTGGGACTGGATCGCTATCCATGTCCGACGAGCCCAGGGAGCCGTCCGATGATACATCGATACTGGCTCGTGGCGGCCTGCATAATCATGTAGCGTTAGGGAAAGCAGTGCAACAAAGGAATGCTATGAGTTACTCTGGTATCCGAATACTTACGATCTTCCCAGGGGCTTGGCCCTGGGCAACCACTCGTCTTCGTCTTCATCGGCGGCGATGGAGCTGTCCGGAAGGAGAGTCCTTCCCTTCTTGGACCCTTCGGCCCCCCCAGTTGGGACGGCCTTCCTTTTCTTGTCTCCCCCGCCTGGAGGGGGAGCATTTTCTTCTTCCTCCTCGTCTTCGGGGGAGGAGTGTGCCGCAGAGTTATCGGACGATGAGTCTGATAACACCTGGCACCGGGAACTCTTTCGGGTTCCCTTGGCCTTCTTGGTCTTCTCTGGCACCTTGCAAGGAGCCGGAGTCAGCATCTCAGTCCGGAGAGCGCCCGCAGTGTCTTCGGGTAAAGGGGCCAGACAGTTAATCTGCCCCGACGTCTCCACCCAGTCCTGTGAAAGGCATGGAGATTAGACCCCGCACATAATTAAGCTAGGGAAAATAAATGTCCTACGGGACGTATTGAACTCACCGAACGCGCTAGGCGCTTTGCGCTTACTCCGCGGTCCTCGGCGAGAGAAGGAGGGACCTCGGCGACCTTGAACAGCACCTTCCAGACGTCCTTGTGCATCCTATCAAAGAGCTCGCTCAGAGTTTGGTGGCGGGCCGGGTCGAACTCCCACAAGTTAAAATCCCGTTGTTGACACGGGAGGATCCGGCGGATGAGCATAACCTGGACTATGTTGACAAGCTTGAGCTTCTTGCTCGCCATACTCTGGATACATTTTTGGAGTCCATCCAACTCCACCGATGAACCCCATGACAAGCCCTTCTCTTTCCAGGAAGTGGGCCGTGTAGGGAATCCGGATCGAAACTCGGGGGCTGCCGCTCATTTGGCGTCGCGCGGCTTAGTGATGTAGAACCACGCCGATTGCCATCCCTTTATTGTCTCCACGAAGGAGCCTTCAAGCCATATAACGTTGGGCATCTTGCCCACCATGGCTCCGCCGCATTCTGCTAGTTAGCCTCGTACCACCTTCGGCTTGATATTGAAGGTCTTTAACCACAAGCCGAAGTGGGGCCGGATGCGGAGGAAAGCCTCACACACGATGATGAACGCCGAAATGTTGAGGACGAAGTTCGGGGCCAGATCATGAAAATCCAATCCGTAGTAGAACATGAGACCACGGACGAATGGATGGAGGGGAAACCCCAGTCCACGGAGGAAGTGGTGGAGGAAAACTACCCTCTCGTGAGGTTCTGGGGTAGGGACTGTCGGTGTCAAAACCGGCGGATCTCGGGTAGGGGGTCCTGAACTGTGCGTCTAGGCCGGTTGGTAACAGGAGGCAGGGAACACTTTGTTTTACCTAGGTTCGGGCCCTCTCAATGGAGGTAATACCCTACTCCTGCTTGATTAATATTGATGATATGGGTAGTACAAGAGTAGATCTACCACGAGATCAAGGAGGCTAAACCCTAGAAGCTAGCCTATGGTATGATTGTTGTGTATGGAGTTGATTGCCTATGGACTACAACCCTCCGGTTTATATAGACACCGGATAGGGTTAGGGTTACACAGAGTCGGTTACAATGGTAGGAGATCTTGAATATCGCATCGCCAAGCTTGCCTTCCACGCCAAGGAAAGTCCCATCCGGACACGGGACGAAGTCTTCAATCTTGTATCTTCATAGTCCAGGAGTCCGGATGAAGGTATAGTCCTGCTACCCGAACACCCCCTAATCCAGGACTCCCTCAGTAGCCCCTGAACCAGGCTTCAATGACGACGAGTCCGGCACGCAAATTGTCTTCGGCATTGCAAGGCGGGTTCCTCCTCCAAGTCCTTCATAGAAGATTGTAAACACCAATAGTAGTGTCCGGTTCTGCAAAATAAGTTTCCACATATCGCCATAGAGAGAATAATATTAACACAAATCAAATATGCTGACGTATTCTGCAGTGCACCATCACACTACAGCCAAGTTCTTTACTCGAATCATTTTTACTTTTCCACCTCAGCATGTTTTGCGAGGCGGTTTCCTTGGCACGTCTTGTCAAAGCAGAGATCGTGTACCCTTTTTACAGGATTCTCATCAATACGGACGTGGGTAACCCTAACCGCGCCATTTACCACGACGCTTGGGAGGCAAGCGAGTTTTATTAGGCAGGTGGGGACGCACAACCGCATCCGCCCATGTAAGGGGATAAGGATCCACCTTTTTACCTACGCCTTCTTCCTCCTTTGCCTATCCATCTCCTGCGCACTCGAGCTCCAGCGCCCAAGCCCGCACTTCCCACCTCGACCTTCTCCAGAGATGTCCGGAGCGGGAGGCAAGTGGAAGGTTTCCTCCGTCACAGAGGGCGATGTCAAAAAGCTTAGGAAGGCCGGATACTTGTCCAAAGACATCGCGCACCGGCTTCCCGAGAAGGGGCAGCTCCTCCCCACCCCATGGCCCCACGAGAGGGTAGTATTCCTTCCCCACTTCCTCCGCGGACTGGGTTTTCCACTTCACCCATTCGTCCGGGGGCTCATGTTCTACTACAGCCTGGATTTCCACGATCTGGCCCCGAACTTCATCCTCAACATCTCGGCGTTTATCGTCGTGTGCGAGGCTTTCCTCCGCGTCCGCCCCCATTTCGGCCTCTGGCTCAAGACCTTCAATGTCAAGCCCAAGGTGGTGTGCGACAACCAGGTGGAGTGCGGAGGCGCCATGGCGGGCAAGATTGCCAATGTCCTGTGGTTCGAGGGCACCTTTGTAGAGACCCTAAAGGGGTGGCAAGCCGGGTGGTTTTACATCACCGAGCCACGCGATCCGAAATGCATCGCAACCCCTGAGTTCCGATCCGGACCCCCCACACGGCTCATGTCCTGGAAAGAGACGGGCCTATCATGGGGTAACGAGAAAGAGGTGATTGGACTGAAGACATGCATCCAGTCCCTGGTAAACAAGTCAATCAGGCTTGTAAATGTAGTCCAGGTCATGCTCGTTCGCCAAATCCTCCCGTGTCAACAACGGGACTTTACTCTGTGGGAGATCGACCCGGCACAGCACCGAACCCTTAATAGGCTCTTCGACACGACGTATGAAGACATCTGGAAGGCGCTAATAAAAGGTGCCGAGGCTCCCGCATCCGCTTCCGAGGACCGCGGATACAGCTCGCAGTGTCACACTAGTGAGGTAAGCTATTTTCATGTTTTACAAGATGTTCAGCTTTTTTCATAGTTTAACTCTATGCGGGATCTAAACTCCCTTACCTTTGACAGGCTTGGCGGGCGGTATCCGGACCGATTAACTGTCCGGCTCCGCTGCCCAAAGACCCAGCCCCAGCTCTACTAGTGAAGCTGCTGGCTCCGGCGCCTTATGTGGTGCCGGAAAAGAAGGCCAAGAAGAATAAGACCATGGGGACTCGAAAGAGTACCCGCAACGTGGTGTTGTCGGACTCGTCATCCGACGAGTCCGAGACACCCTCCTCCCGTGAAAACGAGGAGGAGGAAGAAGAAAGCTCTCCCCCCCAGCAGAGGGAGGAAAGAAAAGGAAGGCCGCCCCAAGGGGGAAGGCCGAAGGGTCCAAGAAGAGGAGGACCCCTCCGCCGGACTACGCCCCCGAAGCCGATGAGGACGAGAGGAGTGGCCGGACAGGGCCAGGCGTCCGGCGAAATTGTAAGTGTTCGGATACCAGAGTAACTCATGATATTCCTTTTGTTGCGCAGCTTTCCCTAATGTCGAATATAATCATGCAGCCCGCCCCGGGCTGAACTCAACGAGTCGTCGAGCGGCTCCCTGGATTCATCAGACGTGAACTCAGTTCCGCCTGTTGTCTCCCCCCGCACTGCGAATGACGCCGAAGTGGCGTCGCAATGAGATCCGGGGCAGGAGGAGGTGGTCCTGGAGGAGCCGCAAGGCGACCTTCCGGACTCCAGGAGTAAAGGGGACAAGACCCCCTAGGGCTCCAAGTCCGGCTTTATGCCGGACACCGCGCCGGAATCTTCAAAAGTTCCGGACTGTGATAGGCAAACTCCTTCCAAGAGGAGCAAGTCTTCTGAGCCGGCGGCCTCCGTCCAACCGGAGGTGCCGGACAATCTGCTGGAGGTGCTTGACGGCGCCTCCATCGACGAGGAGCACCGTACTATTATGAGTACGGTGATCCAGAGGGTTCAGTCCGCCAAGAGCGGACTGAGTGAAGCTTGCGCTAGCCTCCTAACAGGCTTCGAGGTAAGTAAAAATATGTAAAAATATTACCGCATAGACAGTAGCCCCTGATGCTCTGTTTGGCATTCGAAAAGAAAAGCCGAATAGAGGATCTATTAAATTTCCAGGAGTCTAACAACAAAGAGTCAATATGCGTATGCAGGCTTCGCTGCTAGCCACCGCCGCACTAAGTGCGGAGGTGGGTGCTCTGAAACAGGGACTCGAGCGGACCGAGCAAGAGCTCGGCCTTGCCAAGCGGCAGCTCGAGGAGAAAGAAGGTAAGAAATACCTTACAGAAAAAAGTGCCTATAGAGAGGCGTGATTGCAAAAAATAACAGGATTGTACTACTTATTGTAGGGGCCACGACTGAGGTGGTGACCCTCAAGCAGGCGCTATTCGAGGCCGAAAAGAAAACGGCCGCGGAGCGCACCGAGCGAGAGAAACTTGGGGCTCAGGTTGGTGAGGTGCAGCAAGAGCTTCAGGCTCTCATGAAAAGACATGAGGGTTTGGAGCTTGAGTCAAAGACCCCAGCATCCGAGCTTGCGGCGGCCCTTGAGACTGCCAAGTCTGCCAAGGCCAAAGCCCAAAAGGCCCTCCAAGAGTTGGAGGAGATGAAGAAGATAGTAGCGGGTAAGGCATTCTTCATGCAAAGAAGAAATATAGAAGTAAACTACTTGTTACTTACCCGAATCCGGAGTTCTCCAGGGGCATTCGCAGATCTTCCCCGCAGCGTATCTGATGCCGCCGTATTCTACCGAGCTGAAAAGCGCAGCTCGACGGAGGTGTTCTAGTCTCAGTATGCTGAGGCCGGACACCATGTGCCCTTGAGCGACCAGCTGAAACAGCTGGTCGAGCTCCACAAGGCGGCCGAACAGGCCATGAAGGGCTTCATAGTTCGGCTGTGGCCCGGAGAGGCCCTGCTTGGGAGCTACTTCGGGCTGGTGCGGCGGCTGGTGGAGGCCTGTCCAAGGATCGAGGTCATCAAGTGGTCCGTCTGCATCGAAGGAGCCCGTAGGGCCCTTGCCCGTGCGAAGGTGCACTGGGGTAAGCTGGATGGTGAGAAGCTTGTGAGGGACGGGCCGCCGCCGGGGAAGGAGTATCGCAAGCCCGAGAACTATTACAAGGATGTTCTTGCAGGTGCCCGCCTTATGGCGGATGAATGTACCAAGGATGTAATTTTTGAATAAACTCGCTCGTTTTTATCCTGTGCGCTGAAAACTTGTTCATAGGCGCTTTAAGCAATGCTTGTTGAATTTAAAATGTTATTTTCTGTGCGGCTGTTTATCAAAAATTGAGAGATGGCCAGTCGTCGGCTTCTGCCCCCATGCCACTAGTGCTGGGGTGTTCGGTGATAAACCTGTGCGCTCTTTTTCCCATGTTTGGGTCCTTCGAGGGAGGCGCTCAGCACGACGAACCAGGCAATCGGACTATAATGCTTGAACATTCTCACTTAGCCATAGAACTTTATAATTTTAAATTCCGGCGAAGCCCCTAGTTCGGAAGACCGAGTTTGGGGCGCTATCCACGCCTTGGCTGGGGTTATCCAGCTCCTCGCTCGAAGCGGCATAAGTCTTTAGGGACTCGAAAGACCTCTCGAACAGCAACCGGTCTCTCGCCTCATCATGACAGTCAATTTTAGCTTTCTCCACTGAGGTGCTTAACCCAGCTCAACTGGGGCACAATCGCAGTGGTTCTCCTAGTGCTACCTTAGCCGATATAGCGGAACGTAAGGCACCAAAACATAGGAGCCAGGCAAACCCAACTATTGACCCAAATCATGATTCGAAGCCGATGCATATAGTGCTATAAGTTCGGGGTGCCGCACTTGTGAAAGTGTACAGACTTCTCACACCATATTAAAGGGTACTGAAGCCCCTGGCGTACTTGCCGTACCACAGTGTACGGGTGCAACATGTCA
Source organism: Triticum aestivum (assembly GCF_018294505.1). Classification (NCBI taxonomy): domain Eukaryota; kingdom Viridiplantae; phylum Streptophyta; class Magnoliopsida; order Poales; family Poaceae; genus Triticum; species Triticum aestivum. The sequence continues at coordinate 526,755,266 of NC_057800.1, forward strand.
TTAATGGACATATATAAAAGAGAGTAATGCAAAAAATAGACAAAAAGCTAAGCATTGTTCATAGAGAGGCTATTTATCAAAGCCGAACGATAAAAATAGTGCGGTAAGCAAAAGATATTGGACTATTCAGTATGTCCTGACCAGGGGCAGGCCGCGGAATTATATTTAAAACAGGTATACCGCTCGTAACAGAGACCACTTGGGAGTTCCATAGTGCGGCATGGCTTGTCTGCCTCCCTGGATCTTGCATCGTTTGTGCGGCAGTCGAATTGCCGAACAGGTCGTCCGAAGTATGGAGTCCTGAAAGTAAGAAAAAATTAAAAAAGAATCCGGCAGCCCCTAGTACGTTTTAAGCCGTATTTTGGGCGTGCCGTTATTGTGCCCCTTCCCCTGTGCCCATGGTATTTCAAGGGCGTAGTTATGTATGCGAGGTACTGATTTCGCTATGTCGCGAAAGCTGGGGTTGGGGCCGCATTGCTACGCTTGCTCAGAGTGTGCCAGGCGGTCGTGCTGTGGGTTACTCCGGGCGCGCTTGGCAGTGTCTAGCTTTTTAATGGCCGGACTGGAGAATTGCCTGAGAAGGCTACTTTGTACCTCAGCTGTGAGAGCCGCCATATGCTCCTCCGTATGGAGGGAGCGTTTGGTGTTTCCGTTGACCGTAATTACTCCTCGAGGGTCTGGCATCTTGAGCTTGAGATATGCATAGTGCGGCACCACATTGAACTTTGCGAATGCGGTTCGTCCGAGTAGGGCGTGATAGCCACTTCGAAACGGGACTCTATCGAAGATTAACTCTTCGCTTCGGAAATTGTCCGGGGATCCGAAGACCACGTCAAGTGTTACTGAGCCTGTACAGTTGGCTTCTACACCTGGTATAACACCTTTAAATGTCGTTCTTGTGGGCTTAATCCTTGAGGGATCTATGCCCATTTTCCGCACTGTATCCTGATAAAGCAGGTTCAGGCTACTGCCGCTGTCCATGAGGACCCTTGTGAGATGAAATCCGTCGATGATTGGGTCGAGAACCAATGCGGCAAAGCCGCCATGACGGATGCTAGTGGGATGGTCCCTTCGGTCAAAAGTGATCGGGTAGGAGGACCATGGGTTGAACTTTGGGGCGACTGGCTCTATCGCGTATACGTCCCGTAGCGCACGCTTACGCTCCCGCTTGGGAATGTGGGTTGCGTATATCATGTTCACCGTCCGCACTTGTGGGGGAAAGCCCTTCTGTCCATTGTTGTTCGGTGGCTTGGGCTCCTCGTCGTCGCTGTGCAGCCCCTTGTCTCTGTTTTCGGCCCTTAACTTGCCTGCCTGCTTGAACACCCAACAATCCCTGTTGGTGTGATTGGCTGGTTTTTCGGGGGTGCCATGTATCTGGCATGAGCGATCGAGTATACGGTCCAAACTGGACGGGCCCGGAGTCTTCCTCTTAAATGGCTTTTTCCGCTGACCGGGCTTAGAGCCTCTGAATCCGGCATTGATTGCCGTATCTTCAGCGTTGTCGCTGTTAATGCGGCACTTGTGCTTGTTGCGACGCGACCTTCCATTGCTGTCCTTGGTATCCGAATTACCAGGGCTCTTGGTCATGTTATTGCTACGAGCCAGCCAGCTGTCTTCTCCCGCGCAAAAGCGGGTCATGAGTGTCGTGAGGGATGCCATGGATTTTGGCTTTTCCTGTCCCAGGTGCCGGGCAAGCCACTCGTCACGGATGTTATGCTTGAAGGCTGCTAGGGCCTCTGCGTCCGGACAGTTGACTATCTGGTTTGTCTTTGTTAGGAACCGTGTCCAGAATTGCCTGGCCGATTCTTCTGGCTGCTGAATTATGTGGCTTAAGTCGTCGGCATCCGGCGGTCGCACGTAGGTGCCCTGGAAGTTATCGAGGAATGCGGCTTCCAGGTCCTCCCAAGAACCGATTGAGTCTGCTGGCAAGCTGTTAAGCCAATGCCGGGCCGGTCCTTTAAGTTTGAGCGGGAGGTATTTGATGGCGTGTAGATCATCGCCGCGTGCCATGTGGATGTGAAGGAGATAATCCTCGATCCATACCGCCGGGTCTGTTGTGCCATCGTATGATTCGATGTTTACGGGTTTGAAACCCTCTAGGATTTTATGATCCATTACTTCATTCGTGAAGCATAGCGGGTGTGCGGCGCCTCTGTACTGGGCTATATCACGACGCAGCTCGGAAGAGCTATGTCTGTTGTGTTCGGCCCGGCCGGATTTGTTGTATCCGGCGTGAAAATCATTGTCACATGCCGTAGGGTGCCTGCGCGATCCGTAGAGCGATCTTGTTTGTCTTGCCTTATCCTCCAATATGTCTCGCAGGTCGGGCGCATTTTTTCGTGCCTTAGTTGAGTGGCGTCGGGGCATGTCTTGGATGGAGGGCCGAGAGGCCTCTCTGTCGCGGCCGCGAGGTGGCCGGTCTGCCATGTCATGCGCTGGTGATGTAGGTGCTTCCTCCTCTGATTGGGGCAGCGGCCTACGCTTCGGGTAATTCTTGGAGGGGCATTCGAGTTCATACTCTTCGGCCGCAAGGACTTCAGTCCATCTGTCAGCTAGCAAATCTTGGGCAGCTCTAAGCTGTTGCTGCTTTTTCTTGAGGCTGCTTGCCGTGGCTAAAAGCCTGCATTTAAAACGCTCTTGTTTAGCGGGGTCTGATGGTATGACGAATTTGTCGTCATCGAGGCTTGCCTCGTCTTTGGAGGGAGGCGTATAGTTATCATCCTCGACCTCTTGGTCTGCCGCTCTCTTATGAGGGCTGGCTTCTCCATCTTCCTGTGCCAAATCTTGCTAAGGTGGGTGTTCTTCGGCACTATCCGGGGTAGTATTATCTCCCGTGCCGGAATCACCGTTTTTGCTTTGGCGGGATTTAGAGCGGCGTCGCTGACGCCGGCGCTTTGGCTGTTTCTTGGGGGCGTCATCCCCCACTGTTCCATCGCCATCTCCATCTTTTGGAGTATCCACCATATATATGTCATATGACGAGGTGTCCTTCCAGCGCCCGACAGGTGCTGGTTCCTGTTCGTCTCCTACATCGTCGTCCATGCCGTTGATGTCTTCGGAGCCGAAGTCAAGCATGTCGGTTAGATCGTCGACAGTGGCTACAAAGTGGGTGGTGGTGGGCTTTGAATTTCCTCATCGTCCGTATCCCAACCTTGCCGACCGTAGTTCAGCCAGGGCTCTCCTGATAAAGTGAGAGACTTTAGAGAATTCAGGATGTCGCCGAAGGGCGAGTGCTGAAAGATGTCCACGACGGTGAACTCCATTATCGGCGCCCAATCGGATTCAATCGGCAGGGGCGCGGGGGGCTCGGAGTTCGGAGAGGAATCCGGCTCCTCGGAGTCACGGGCCATGCGGAGTGTGGGGCTGGAGTTCGGCTCGATCGCCTCTGAGATCGCAGCCCCTGAGGAGACGTCCAACCGTTCATCCTCGATTGGCACAATAGGCTCCGAATTAAGGGTCGGAACCGGTGCGTGTGCGGCCTCCAAGGCGCTGTTCGGCGGCAGAGCTATATCATGCCCATCGAGACAGTGCGGCGCGCCTGTCTGTGGTTCGAATCCGTCGAAGATCAAGTCCTCGCGGATGTCAGCTGTGTAGTTTAGGCTTCCAAACCTGACCTGACGGCCAGGGGCGTAGCTTTCGATCTGCTCCAGGTGGCCAAGCGAATTGGCCCGCAGTGAGAAGCCGCCGAAGACGAAGATCTGTCCGGGGAGAAAAGTCTCACCCTGGACTGCATCATTGTTGATGATCAATGGAGCCATCGGGCCTAAAGGCGATGACACAGAGGAACCCTCAATGAAAGCACCAATGTCGGTGTCAAAACTGGCGGATCTCGGGTAGGGGGTCCCGAACTATGCGTCTAGGCTGGATGGTAACAGGAGGCAGGGAACACTTTGTTTTACCCAGGTTCGGGCCCTCTCGATGGAGGTAATACCCTACTCCTGCTTGATTAATATTGATGATATGGGTAGTACAAGAGTAGATCTACCACGAGATCAAGGAGGCTAAACCCTAGAAGCTAGCCTATGGTATGATTGTTGTGTATGGAGTTGATTGCCTACGGACTACAACCCTCCGGTTTATATAGACACCGGATAGGGTTAGGGTTACATAGAGTCGGTTACAATGGTAGGAGATCTTGAATATCGCATCGCCAAGCTTGCCTTCCACGCCAAGGAAAGTCCCATCCGGACACGGGACGAAGTCTTCAATCTTGTATCTTCATAGTCCAGGAGTCCGGCTGAAGGTATAGTCCGGCTACCCGAACACCCCCTAATCCAGGACTCCCTCAGGGACGATCTGCCCCGCAGCAGGCAGCCGATGCGCGATATTCGCGGCTAAGTATCCGGCTCCGTGCAGCTTCTTGATGTCTCCCTCCGTGACGGAGGAGACCATCCACCTACCTCCCGCTCCGGACATGGTTGGAGAAGATGGGCGTGGGAAGTGCGGACTTGGGCGCTAGAGCTCGAGTGTGCGAAAATGGATGAGCAAAGGAGGAAGAAGGCGTGGATGAAAAGGTAAATTCTTATACCTTTATATGGGCGGACGAAACTAAGCGTCCCCACTAGCCTGGTAAAACTCGCTTATCCCCCAAGCGCCGTAATCGATGGCGCGGTTGGGTTACCCACGCCCGTATTGATGAGAATCCCGTAATAGGGGGAACACGATCTCTGCTTTGACAAAACGTGTCAAGAAACTGCCTCGCGTTATGTGTGGAGCTGGTTGAAGAAAAATGGTTTGAATAAGCATCGGGCCATGGCATAATGTCATGTTGCCAAAATGTGTCAGCAGATTAAGATTTGTGGAAATATTATTCTCTCTACAACATTATGTGGAACTTATTTTGCAGAGTCGGACACTATCCTTGTGTTCAAAATCTTCTATGAAGTATTCGGAGGAAGAACCCGCCTTGCAATGCCAAAGACAATTTGCGCATCGGACTCGTCGTCATTGAAGCCTGGTTCAGGGGCTACTGAGGGAATCCTGGATTAGGGGGTGTCCGGATAGCCGGACTATAACCTTTGGCCGGACTCCCGGACTATGAAGATACAAGATTGAAGACTTCGTCCCGTGTCCAGATGGGACTTTCCTTGGCGTGGAAGGCAAGATTGGCAATACGGATATGTAGATCTCCTCCCATTGTAACCGACTCTGTGTAACCCTAGCCCTCTCCGGTGTCTATATAAACCGGAGGGTTTTAGTCCATAGGACGAACAACAATCATACCATAGGCTAGCTTCTAGGGTTTAGCCTCTCTGATCTCGTGGTAGATCTACTCTTGTACTACCCATATCATCAATATTAATCAAGCAGGACGTAGGGTTTTACCTCCATCAAGAGGGCCTGAACCTGGGTAAAACATTGTGTCCCCTGCCTCCTGTTACCATCCGGCCTAGACGCACAGTTCGGGACCCCCTACCCGAGATCCGCCAGTTTTGACACCGACAGTGCCCGTTTTCAAGCTACACCGAAGGAATCACACCATAAGGCTATGAAGCATATTCTTCGATATCTAGCTCACACTCCAACAATTGGATTATGGTATCCCAAGGGATCTGCTTTTGATCTCATTGGATATTCCAGACTCTGACTATGCTGGTGATCGTGTGGACCGCAAGTCAACATCAGGCACATGCCATTTCCTCGGACGATCTTTGGTATGTTGGTCCTCGAAGAAAGAGAACTGCGTATCACTTTCTACTGCTGAAGCTAAGTACATTCCTGCTGTTTCATGCTGTGCTCAATTGCTATGGATGAAGCAAACCCTCAAGGACTACGACATCAATGTGAAGAATATGCCTCTCTACTGTGACAATGAGAGTGCCATCAAGATTGCTTATAACCCAGTTCAGCACTCGAAGACAAAGCACATTCAGATTCATCATCAGTTTCTTCGTGATCATGTGTTGAAGGGCGACATCTCTATTGAGAACGTGAAGACTGAAGAACAGCTAGCCGATATCTTCACAAAGCCCTTGGTTGAGAAGAGATTTAGCAAGTTGCGGTGTGAGCTAAATATCTTAGAATCTTCGAATGTCCTTTGAAAAGGACACACATCCTAACACTTACGCAAAATTGATGACTTAGATGTGCAACACATGAAGTAACATTTTTCTTCAATAAATGAAGACTAACCCTCTAACCGTGAAGAAATTAACAAAGAATTTGATTCTCAGAGCCCTACAACAATTGTATGCGATGTCTGAAATCATCATTCTTATACGATGGGTCACGCCACCAACAAAAGTTGAAAATCTTCAATTTGAGTATTTCTTCAGTTTAGAAATTCCTCAGTTGTTCAATTTCTTCAACTTTTCTCTTTTCTTCACTCTTTCCGTCGTTGTTCTTCATTGACTATATATATATATGTGAGTTTAAGTCCTCTACAACATTCACTTATTGCTATTTCTTCAAGTTGTTTTTCTGCTAAGTGAATGTGATCGGACCCTTCCCCCCTCTATGCTAAACTCAACCCAGCCTGTTCACAAATTCTTCATGTGCATTCTATTTGAAACCCGTTCAAATTCTTCACTGTGTCCTTGTCAGTTGAAGAATTTGCGAACAGAACATTAAAATTTTCTTATCTAAGCTTTCGTCTTTTGCCGCCTAAACCATTCCACATCCCCCGATAGGAATTATCTATTCACCCACGATCTCCCATGATCGCCACCACTCTGTACGTGGGTGACACATGTCGCTAGGATGAGAAGAGTCGGGGGCACGTTCGTCCATTTTCCTCGGACGAGCGGTTTTTCACCTCGGCTATATATACCCCTCACCTCCTCAGACTGCATTTATCCTGCTCGACCTCACTTCCCCTCACTCGAGCTTCCTAACCTAGCGCCGCCGCTACTTCCATCATCGCCGGTGAGGAAGAGCTTCACTGCCCCGACGTCATCGCCATCGTACTCGTCCCAGCCGCGGATTTCTTCACTCCGCTGCCGCCGTAGCTGTCTTCCTCAGCCAAGTTAGGGCGTGGAAGATCTGGACCGACGAACTTCCAATCTACTACTCCTAGTTCGCCGTGTTCTTCGTCAAGGATAATTAAAAGTTACTTTTACTGCCCTTGTTGATTCTGATGTTTTCTACAAAATCTTCAAAAGGTGTTTATTCTTCAACTTCCACACTTTGAACACCTCACATAAGCATCTCTTCTTGATCTATTTCTCTTAAGCATCATTTTTCTTCAAGATTCCTCAATTGTGTGGATGTTCAATCTATACAACTCTGGAACCTAAGTCAAAAAGCGCTTAGTGAAATTCCTTAAGATGCCTCTGGTCAAATTCCTCAAACGTGTTCTTTTTGCAAAAACTTCTGAGAACGCATATGACCTCTCCAAATTGTTCACACCTATACTCTGTTCACAGGTACTCATGTCCGCTGCTGAATCTTTAGGTTCTCATCAACTTAACTCATTTGCAGCGTTCCTTGAAGAAAAATTGCATACTTCTTCAGAGAACTCAATTGTTCAAAATCCTCAGCTGAAGAATATGGCAGATGGTAAGAAACCTCAGAAGGGAGGCAACAAACTGGAAGTCAACATAGCGTTTGAGATCCCTGATGACATTTATGAAGAATATTGTACTCCTGATGAAGCCAAACATGGCAAGGAGAACAAGAATCAGCGCAAGGTACGCATACAGAGGATTGAATGAAGATGGGCACGTGAATGGAGGGAGTACAGATATGTCACTCCCAAGTACATGAAGAAATTCGCTCTTCACCCTCCTTGCCTAAGTGGCCCCTGGCCAAATAGCTGATCCCACCAGCCTCAAGCGTGGTGAGGACTATCCTGATGAATGGGCAAAATGACAAGCCAAGCTAGCCAAAATGGCTAAGGAAGCAGTGAGGAAATTCAATGAGGACTCTACTGCTGCTGCTGCTGAGGCCTCTCCTAGCAAGCCTAGGAAGGCCATGCTACCTCTAGAGCACTGCGTTGGTTTTTCCCCAAAGAGGAAGGGATGATGTAGCAGAGTAGCGTAAGTATTTCCCTCAGTTTTTGAGAACCAAGGTATCAATCCAGTAGGAGGCTACGCGCGAGTCCCTCGTACCTACACAAAACAAATAAATCCTCGCAACCAACGCGATAAGGGGTTGTCAATCCCTACACGGCCACTTACGAGAGTGAGATCTAGTAGATATAATAAGATAATATTTTTGGTATTTTTATGATAAAGATGCAAAGTAAAATAAAGGCAAAGTAAAAAAAGCAAAGTAAATAACTAAGTATTGGAAGATCAATATGATGAAGATAGACCCCGGGCCATAGGTTTCACTAGTGGCTTCTCTCAAGAGCATAAGTATTCTACGATGGGGGAATGAATTACTATTGAGCAATTGACAGAATTGAGCATAGTTATGAGAATATCTAGGCATGATCATGTATATAGGCATCACGTCCGAGACAAGTAGACCGACTCCTGCCTGCATCTACTACTATTACTCCACTCATCGACCGCTATGCAGCATGCATCTAGAGTGTTAAGTTAATGAAAATAGAGTAACGCCTTAAGCAAGATGACATGATGTAGAGGGATAAACTCATGCAATATGATGAAAACCCCATCTTGTTATCCTGGATGGCAACAATACAATACGTGCCTTGCTGCCCCTACTGTCTCTGGGAAAGGACACCACAAGATTGAACCCAACGCTAAGCACTTCTCCCATTGCAAGAAAGATCAATCTAGTAGGCCAAACCAAACTGATAATTCGAAGAGACTTGCAAAGATAACCAATCATACATAAAATAATTCAGAGAAGATTCAAATATTGTTCATAGATAGACTTGATCATAAACCCACAATTCATCGGTCTCAACAAACACACCGCAAAAAGAAGATTACATAGAATAGATCTCCACAAGAGAGGGGGCGAACATTGTATTGAGATCCAAAAAGAGAGAAGAAGCCATCTAGCTAATAACTATGGACCCGTAGGTCTAAGGTGAACTACTCACACTTCATCGGAGGGGCTATGGTGATGATGTAGAAGCCCTCCGTGATTGATGCCCCCTCCGGCGGAGCTCCGGAACAGGCCCCGAGATGGGATCTCGTGGATACAGAAAGTTGCAGCGGTGGAATTAGGGTTTTTGGCTCCGTTTCTGATCGTTTGGGGGTACGTAGGTATATATAGGAGGAAGGAGTACGCCGGTGGAGCAACAGGGCGCCCACGAGGGTGGAGGGCGCGCCTGGGGGGGGGGGGGTAGGTGCGCCCCCTGCCTCGTAGCCTCCTCTCTTGTTTCTTGACGTAGGGTCCAAGTCTCCCGGGTCTTGTTCATTGAGAAAATCATGTTCCCGAAGGTTTCATTCTGTTTGGACTCCGTTTGATATTCCTTTTCTTCGAAACCCTAAAATTGGCAAAAAAACAACAATTCTGGTTGGGCCTCCAGTTAGTAGGTTAGTCCCAAAAATAATATAAAAGTGGATAATAAAGCCCAATAATGTCCAAAACAGTAGACAATATAGCATGGAGCAATAAAAAATTATAGATGCGTTGGAGACGTATCAAGCATCCCCAAGCTTAATTCCTGCTCGTCCTCGAGTAGGTAAATGATAAAAATAGAATTTTTGATGCAGAGTGCTACTTGGCATAATTTTAATGTAATTCTTCTTAATTGTGGTATGAATAATCAGATCCGAAAGATTCAAGATAAAAGTTCATATTGACATAAAAATAATAATACTTCAAGCATACTAACTAAGCAATTATGTCTTCTCAAAATAACATGGCCAAAAAAGTTCATCCCTACAAAATCATATAGTTTAGTCATGCTCCATTTCCGTCACACAAGAATGCTCTCATCATTCACAACCCCGATGACAATCCAAGCAATTGTTTCATAAGCAATCTCAAACCTATAAACTTTCACGCAATATATGAGCGCGAGCCATGGACATAGCACTATGGGTGAAATAGAATATGATGATGGGGGTTATGTGGAGAAGACAAAAAGGAGATAGTCTCATATCAACGAGGCTAATCAATGGGCTATGGAGATGCCCATCGATTGATGTTAATGCAAGGAGTAGGGATTGCCATGCAACAGATGCACTAGAGCTACAAATGTATGAAACCTCAACAAAAGAAACTAAGTGGGTGTGCATTCAACTTGCTTGCTCACGAAGACCTAGGGCACTTGAGGAGGCCCATTGTTGGAATATACAAGCCAAGTTCTATAATGAAAATTTCCCACTAGTGTATGAAAGTGACAAAAAAGACTCTCTATCATGAAGATCATGGTGATACTTTGAAGCACAAGTGTGGCAAAGGATAGTAACATTGTCCCTTCTCTCTTTTTCTCTCATTTTTCATTTAGGCCTTTCTCCCTTTTTTATATGGCCTTTCTCCTTTATTTATTTATTTCCTCACTTGGGATAATGCTCTAGAAAATGATGATCATCACACTTCTATTTATTTACAACTCAATGATTACAACTCGATGCTAGAACAAAAGATGACTCTATATGAATGCCTCCGGTGATGTACCGGGATATGAAATGAATCAAGAGTGACATGTATGAAAGAATTATGAATGGTGGCTTCGCCACAAATACTATGTCAACTACATGATCATGCTAAGCAATATGACAATGATGAATGTGTCATGATAAACGGAATGGTGGAAAGTTGCATGGCAATATATCTCAGAATGTCTATGGAAATGCCATAATAGGTAGGTATGGTGGCTGTTTTGAGGAAGATATAAGGAGGTTTATGTGTGAAAGAGCATATCATATCACGGGGTTTGGATGCACCGGCGAAGTTTGCACCAACTCTCAATGTGAGAAAGGGCAATGCATGGTACCGAAGAGGCTAGCAATGATGGAAGGGTGAGAGTGCGTATAATCCATGGACTCAACATTAGTCATAAAGAACTCACATACTTATTGCAAAAATCTACAAGTCGTCAAAAACCTTGGCACTAAGCGCATGCTTCTAGGGGGATAGATTGGTAGGAAAAGACCATTGCTCGTCCCCGACCGCCACACATAAGGAAGACAATCAAAAAACACCTCATGTTTCAAATTTGTTACATAACGTTTACCATACATGCATGCTACAGGATTTGCAAACTTCAACACAAGCACTTCTCAAATTCACAACTACTCAACTAGCACGACTTTGATATTATTACCTCCATATCTCAAAACAATCATCAAGCATCAAACATCTCTTAGTATTCAAAACACTCCTAGGATTTTTTACTAATCTTGAATACCTAGCATATGAGGATTATTTAAGCAAATTACCATGCTATTTAAGACTCTCAAAATAATCTAAGTGAAGCATGAGAGATAAATAGTTTCTATAAAACAAATCCACCATCGTACTCTAAAAGATATAAGTGAAGTACTAGAGCAAAACTATATAACTCAAATGGTATAAGTGAAGCACATAGAGTATTCTAACAAATTCCAAATCATGTATAGCTCTCTCAAAAGGTGTGTACAGAAAGGATGATTGTGGTAAACTAACAAATAAAGACTCAAATAATACAAGACGCTCCAAGAAAAACACATATCATGTGGTGAATAAAAATATAGCTCCAAGTAAAGTTACCGATAGAAGTAGACGAAAAGAGGGGATGCCTTCCGGGGCATCCCCAAGCTTTGGCTTTTAGGTGTCCTTAGATTATCTTGCCACTCCTTGTTCCATAATCCATCAAATCTTTACCCAAAACTTGAAAACTTCACAACACAAAACTTAAAGTAGAAAATCTCATGAGCTCTGTTAGCAAAAGAAAACAAATGGCCACTTCAAGGTACTGTAATGAACTCATTATTTATTTATATTGGTATTAAACCTAATGTATTCCAACTTCTCTATGGTTTATAAACTATTTTACTAGCCATAGATTCATCAAAATAAGCAAACAACACACGAAAAACAGAATCTGTCAAACACAGAACTGTCTGTAGTAATCTGTAGCTAGCGCAAGATCTGGAACCCCAAAAATTCTAAAATAAATTGCTGGACGTGAGGAATTTATCTATTAATCATATTAAAAAATAATTAACTAAATATCATTTTCCAAATAAAAATGGCAGCAGTTATCGTGAACGCTAAAGTTTCTGTTTTTTACAGCAAGATTAACAAGACTTTCCCCAAGTCTTCCCAACGGTTCTACTTGGCACAGACACTAATTAAACACAAAAACACAACCTAAACAGAGGCTAGATAAATTATTTATTACTAAACAGGAGCAAAAATCAAGGAAGAAAAATAAAATTGGGTTGCCTCCCAACAAGCGCTATCGTTTAACGCCCCTAGCTAGGCATAAAAAGCAAGGATAGATCTAGGTATTGCCATCTTTGGTTGGCAATCCATAAGTGGCTCTCATAATAGATTCATAAGGTAATTTAATTTTATTTCTAGGAAATTGTTCCATGCCTTTCCTTAAAGGAAATTGGATTCTAATATTTCCTTCCTTCATATCAATAATTGCACCAATCGTTCTAAGGAAAGGTCTACCAAGAATAATAGGACATGAAGGATTGCAATCTATGTCAAGAACAATAAAATCTACGGGCACATAATTCCTATTTGCAACAATAAGAACATCATTAATTCTTCCCATAGGTTTCTTAATAGTGGAATCCGCAAGGTGCAAGTTTAGAGAGCAATCATCAAAATCACGGAAACCTAACAAATCACACAAAGTCTTTGGAATCACGGAAACACTAGCACCCAAATCACATAAAGCATAAAAATCATGATCTTTAATTTTAATTTTAATAGTTGGTTCCCACTCATCATAAAGTTTTCTAGGGATAGAAACTTCCAATTCAAGTTTTTCTTCATAAGATTGCATCAAGGCATCAACGATATGTTTAGTGAACGCTTTATTTTGACTATAAGCATGAGGAGAATTTAGCACGGATTGCAACAAGGAAATACAATCAATCAAAGAGCAATTTTCATAATTAAATTCCTTGAAATCCAAAATAGTGGGTTTAGCAACATCTAGGGTTTTAATTTCTTCGATCCCACTTTCATCAATTTTAGCATCAAGATCTAAAAACTCCGAATTCTTGGAACGTCTTCTAGGTAAAGGTGGATCATATTCAGTCCCATCATTATTAAGATTCATATTGCAAAACAAAGATTTAATAGGGGACACATCAATAACTTTTAGATCTTCATCTTTATTTTCACAGGAACTAGAGGAACACGCTCTTATAAAGGCATCTTTTTTAGCACGCATCCTAGCGGTTCTTTCTTTGTACTCATGTCGGCGACCCCGATTCCAAGTCACATCGATCTAGCCGGTAACACCTCATATCACTTTGCGGCCTCATGCACGGTATTCCCACGGGTGTCGCCTTACCCTGGCCCGGGACCGTTTGCGCCTTTTGGCTCACGTATATGATTGTGTCGCTAGCATCCATATGACAGAGAACCCGGGCCGACATGGCTAGTTGTGAACCCAAAGCGGCACTAACCTATGGGGACAGGCATACATGATTCACATCGAGCATGTCGGTCGGCAGCGTGTGAAGCCGGGCTGTAGCACTGGGCTGACAGGACTCCGGGGAACCCGGGCTGTAGCAGGCTAGGCAGGACTCCGGAAGTCACCGCATGACATTTCCCCGAAGGGACAGACACAGGAACGAAATGAACACATGCAGACTAGTCAAGTGTCCTGAGCAGTAGTGCTGGGCTAGCAGGACTCCGGTGAACCGGGCTGCAGTGGACTACTATGGCTCAAGGAAGCACTAGACTACATTTCCCCATAAGAGAGGCTGCCAAGGATAAACAACTATATTGTCGGATCCCACACATAGCAATACACGTCACACGTACGCATAACATGCAAGTATGTGCTGTACAACATGGCATCACAACATAACACAAACTCATATAGATAAAGGCCCAGAAGAGCCACATAGCATTAAATACAAACAGGGGTCTCATGATCCATCATTCAGAGCATACAAGCAACGGAAGCATTACATGTCTGAGTACAGACAACTACAAAAGAAAAAGGCTAAGAAGCCTGACTATCTACAAGTCCCTCCCAAGGGTACAAGATCGTAGCTGAGGTAACAAGCTACTCGTCGAAGTCCAAGCGGTACTACTAGTGAGACAGATGTCTCACCTACAAAACATAAATAAAGCAAACGTGGGTACAAAGGTATTCAGCAAGACTTACATCAGATCCTATCGTACATGCATTTGTATCAAGAAGGTAATGTGGGGTTTAGTTGCAGCAAGCCAGCTTTGACTCAATGGCTATCCTGTTCTATGAAAACGAGAAACTTCTTTGAGGTGAGGCAGCACACACGATTCCACTAATCACCACATCAATACACTACTATGGATTCATCCTCGTGTCTCTACGATAAGGCCATCCATAGCACTCACACTTGTCTTGAGCATTTTAGAGTATCCACTTTAAGTTGTCTATGTACCGCGTAAGCATCCAAGAAGTCCATAACCGAGGACACGACTATTCGAATAGATCATGAAAACCCTGCAGGGCTGTACTTCTTCACACACGCTCTCACCACTTATCACCATATACACGTCATGTATCTCGGCAACCTTCAAGAGGAAGCCTGGCGAGGGTGTCGGCCACGACCTGACTAACCACACAAGACTCTAGCCCAGGTTTATCGCCTATTCGGGTTCCATCCGCAAGGAGATCCGGCCGGGGTGTCGCTCACGGCCCCAAATGATGCGTGCGGGGTACCCAAGCCCACCTCGCCAGATGGATCCATGCTTGGTACACCGTGCCACTTGTGCCTAGTCTGTCCCAAGCCCACCTGGCCGGGTGCCACTTGGTAGACTACTAACACTACCTACAAACACCAGAAACTATTTGCGACTCCTGGACAGAGATCAAGTCGGTTAAGAAGTCGAGAGAGCTTGGAGCGCCCGGAGCCCAATGTGTGGTAGTAGCTAGTCATTGGACAACATACACAGAACTTAGTGCTTAAGGATGGTTCCAGTGAGACAACCCACCATGTACTCCTACATGGCCTCTCACCGCTACCTTTACCAAATCGTGTTCACACGCTTAACTCTCAGCACCAGAACATATCATACCACTCCAATTCATTCCCGATGAATCAGACCTGACACAACTCTAAGCAATAGCAGGCATGGCATGGCAAGAACACAACATGGCTCAATCAACTCCTACACATGCTAGTGGGTTTTAACTATTTACTGTGGCAATGACAGGTCATGCAGAGGAATGGGTTCAACTACCACAGCATAAAGTAGCAGTTGAAGCGTTGTTGTCCTAATGCAATAAATGAGAGCAGGAGCGAGAGAGTAGGATTGTATCGGAATGAACAAGGGGTGTTTGCTTGCCTGGTAGATCAATAAGGGGGGCATTGCTCCTCTGACAGGTACTCTGGATCGGTCTTTGGAGCAGGACCTATCAAGAAGGAACGATGTCGATAATCAAACACAAGCATATGCAACAATATGATGCATGATCATGGCATGAATATGTGATGCTGATTGAGCTAATGCAACTAGCTTTTATTTGGATGAAATCCATTTGAACCAAAGATTGAAATGCATCTCCAAAATAAGCTCTTTATATAAGCCATTTTAGTGTTTCACTTATACAGTAGGTATAAGTTGGTTTGACATGCATGAAACTGGTACAGATGGATAGATTGAATTTTTATGATAATTTTTCATATATAAATTATTTCAAACTGAGCTACGGTTGAATTTCTATGAATTTTTGATGTTTATATCATTTTCTGGAATTTCCTAAATTATTTTAATACCAGAAAATGATATATTGTGTCAGCACAGCGTCATGCTTATGTCAGCAGGTCAATGGCGCTGACCAAGTCAAACCTGACATGTGGGGTCCACACGTTAGTGACTCAGTTAGTTAACAGGGGGTTTAATTAGTCTAATTAGGATTAGTGGGCGTCGGGCCCACTGGTCAGCGACTAACTAGCTAACTAACCTAGTTTATTAGTGTCAAACTAATACTAACTAAAAAGTCAGGGGGGTGGCCCACGTGTCAGTGACACAAGGGGAAGGTCAGACCCCGGTCAGCGGGTCAAAACCCGCCGGTGACTCGACGCCCGCGAGGCCCGAGATGGCGGCGCGGCTCGGAAAACGCCCACAGGGCACGGGCGAGGCTGTTCTTGGGCTCGTTGGAGAGCTCTTGCAGGCGCACGTCTAGTGATGGTGGAGGTCGGGCCTATGGTGGACGGAGCCAACGACGGCGAGCAAGTCCGCGGCGGCCGGAGTTCGGTCAAGCTCGGGGTCGACGTTGCGGTGCACGGGAGGGCTAGCTGATGGTGGCGTTGGGTTTCTGGGAGCATGCTAAACATGTAGCAGAGCTCGGACGCGAAGGTTGCTAGCCCATTCGCCGGTGACGACGAGCGCGGCGGCGGCAAGCTCTCGGGTCTGGTGGCTAGCACGCCTCTTGCACGCAAATGAACATGGGAGAGGGGGGAAAGATGGCAGGGCTCACGGCGATCACGAAGAGGGGCTTAGCTTGCTCGGGGACGGCTTGGCGACGGCGAATCGACATCGGCGGACGGCGGAGCCCGAGGAGGAAGACGATGGCGATGGCGGCTCTCGAGGGCTTCCCGCGTCACGTGGCTCGACGGGGAGGTAGAAGGAGATGTGGCGGAGCTTGTGGACTCGACGGAGGGGTGAGGGGACGGCTCTGGCGACGACTACGGCGAACGGCGGCGAGGATGGCGCTCGGCCATGGCTGCGGCAAGCGAGGGAGAAGGCGAGGGGAGAAGTGAGGAGGTCGACCGAATCGGGACGGCACCCGCGACGTCGCCCAGCGTGTCGCGCTGGCAGGGGAGAGGCCAGGCAGGCAGCTCGCGTGGTGCGCGGAGCGTGCGCGTGCGCCGGACACATGCCCGTCATCCTCGCGGGAGGAAGACGACAGGGGAGGGGGGCAGGTGGGCTGGGCTGGCCAACTGGGCCGGCCAGGCCGCATAGTGCCGGGCCGCAGGTAAGGTCCGGGTAGTTCCTCCTTTTTTATTTTTTGTTTCTGTTTTCTATTTTCTGACATTTGTTTCTTAAAAATAATACTAAACTAATTTATTTAATTCTGTCAAATTTTGCAGGGACCTAAGGGATTAATCCAAAGCCCCTCACCAAAATTCAGAATTATTGGAAAATATTTTGTATATATAAAAATATTGATCCAATGCAAATAAATACTGGATTAATTCCAAATGCCCAAAATAAATACTTATGAGCTCTTTAAAAATATTGATTTGATTTTTATCTCTGTCCAATATTTTCAGAGAGCAACATGAGCATTTTCTTGGACCCTTTTGGAGCAATTTTTACTTGGGTCATTTTCAGAAATGATTTTGAGGGTTTCACAAATCACCATTTCAAATTTAAATGGAATTTAAACATGATGCACAAATAACTAGCTGGTCTAGGTCATACCAGAACTAGGGATATGACAACTCGCCCCCACTCGGAAGAATCTCGTCCGGAGATTCAGGAGTTGGCGGAAAGAAAGTGGGGTACTCCAATCGAAGACGATCTTCACGCTCCCAAGTAGCTTCTCTCTCGGAATGATGAGACCACTGAACCTTGAGAAACTTGATGTTATGACGTCGAGTGACACGCTCTGCTTGATCCAAAATGCGGACGGGGTACTCTCGATAAGTGAGGTTATCTTGCAGATCAAGCGTTTCGTGGTCCACTCCGCGGATGGGATCCGAGAAGCAACGCCTAAGTTGAGAGACGTGGAAGACATCATGTACTCGAGAAATATGTGGGGGTAGTTCCAACTGGTAGGCAACCTCTCCTTGTTTAGCGAGAATGCGAAATGGACCAATGTAACGAGGAGCCAACTTGCCCTTGATACCGAAACGATGGGTACCCTTCAAGGGAGTAACCCGAAGATAAGCCTTGTCGCCAACTTCATAAGCCACTTCCTTATGACGACAGTCATACTGGCTCTTTTGATGAGATTGGTTTGTTTTCAAATTCTCACAAATGATGCGAACTTGCTCTTCTGCCTCCTGGATCATATCCGGTCCAAAGAATTGTCTTTCACCGGTTTCTGACCAGTTTAAAGGTGTTCGACATCTTCGTCCATACATAATCTTAAAAGGAGCTTTCTTGAGACTGGATTGGTAGCTATTGTTATAAGCAAACTCGGCGAAAGGAAGGCACTTTTCCCAATCCATACCGAATGAGAGAATGCAAGCTCTAAGCATGTCTTCGAGGATTTGGTTGACCCTTTCCACCTGACCACTTGACTGAGGGTGGAAAGCGGTACTGAAGGAAAGATGGGTGCCCATGGCAGTTTGGAAACTCTCCCAGAAATGTGAAGTGAAAAGATTACCACGGTCTGAATTGATCTCTAGTGGAACACCATGAAGTGACACTATTCGAGAAATATATAAGTCAGCGAGCTGACTAGCAGTGATAGTCTCTCGAACAGGTAGGAAGTGAGCCACTTTGGAAAGACGATCAATGACTACGAAGATAGCATTATTCCCTTTCTTGGTCCTGGGAAAGCCGGTGATGAAGTCCATACCAACTTTATCCCATTTCCACTCAGGAATAGCTAAAGGCTGAAGGGTGCCACCAAGCCTTTGATGCACTGCCTTAACGCGACGACAAACGTCGCAGTTAGCAATAAACTGAGCAATTTCTCTCTTCATCCTAGTCCACCAGAACCTCTGGCGTAGGTCCTGATACATCTTAGTACTACCGGGATGAATCGTGAGAGGAGATTCATGAGCCTCCTTAAGGATCAATTGTCGTAGTTGTTGATTCTTGGGAACCACCAAGCGATTCTCAAAGAAAACAACACCTCGATCATCTATAGAGAAACATCCACCAACTCCCTTGTTAATGTTTCTCTTGATCTGGGAAATTCCCGTATCCTGCTTTTGAGCAGAGATGATTTTATCCACAAGGGTAGGTTTCGCCAGCAAGGTAGAAAGGAATCCACGACGAGCAATGTGAAGGTTAAGCTTACATAATTCCTCATGGAGAAGTGGTTGGCCCTGCTGCAACATAAGATTGTTGCAATAGGACTTACGACTTAGCGCATCAGCCCTGACATTACCCTTGCCTGGGGTGTAGGTAATTCCTAAGTTGTAATCTGAGATCAACTCCAACCAACGTCTTTGCCTAAGGTTCAAATCTGGTTGGGTGAAGATATACTTGAGACTCTGGTGGTCGATATATATCTCGCAACGTTTACCGAGAAGGTAATGGCGCCATGTCTTAAGTGCATAGACTACGGCTGCAAGCTCTAGATCATGTGTAGGATAATTCTCCTCATGTGGATGCAACTGTCGAGATGCATAGGCAATCACATGGCGATCCTGCATAAGAATGCAACCTAGTCCCTGTCGTGAGGCGTCGCAGTAGATAACAAAGTCCTTAGTGAAATCCGATGGCACAAGTATGGGAGCAGAAGTCAGGCGTCTTTTCAGTTCCTGAAAACTATGCTCACACTATGGGGGCCACTCAAACTTTTTATCTTTCTTGAGAAGTTCCATGAGAGGTTTGCCCACTTTGGAGAAGTTCTCAACGAAGGGGCGACAATAACTGGCTAGGCCAAGGAAACTCCTAACTTGCTTAACCGTTTCAGGTGGAGTCCAATCAAGAACGGCTTGAACTCTCTCGGGATTGATAGCAATGCCCTTACCAGAGATCACGTGGCCTAGGTAGGTCACTTCTGGCAACCAAAATTCGCACTTGGAGAACTTGGCATAAAGGTGATGCTCTCTGAGTTTCTCTAACACAAGTCTAAGATGTTCGGCATGTTCTTCCTTGTTCTTTGAGTAAATAAGGATATCATCGAGGTAAACCACGACGAAGTTATCTAAGTACTCCATGAAGACCGAGTTCATCAAGCGGGAGAATGTAGCTGGAGCATTGGTTAGACCAAAGGAGATGACGGTGTACTCATACTGGCCATAACGAGTGACAAAAGCCATCTTAGGAATTTCCCCATTTCTGATCTTGATTTGGTGATAGCCTAACCTCAAATCCATCTTTGAAAAGACTGAGGATCCAGTGAGCTGATCATATAGGTCGTTGATCCTGGGGAGCAGATACTTGTTCTTTATCGTGACCAAATTAATGGGACGATAATCTACAACCATTCGGTCCGTACCATCCTTCTTCTTGACGAAGAGGACAGGGCAAGCCCAGGGAGAAGAACTAGGACGGATGAAACCCTTTTGCAAGGATTCATCGAGTTGTTTCTTAAGCTCAGCTAGTTCTAAGGGTGCCATCTTGTAAGGTCTCCTAGAGATTGGGGCGGTTCCTTGGATAAGATCTATGACAAATTCTACATCTCTGTCAGGTGGAATACCTGGCAGTTCCTCTGGAAAGACATCCGAAAAGTCATGGACTACCGGGATATCCTCAAGGTCTGGAAGAGGGCTGGCATTAAGAGAATAGAGTTGACGCTTTGCAACTCTGGTGGAGACAGTGACTATCTTGCCAGATGGGTGTGTAAGATGAACGGACCTGGTGTAACAATCCTTCTTGGCATAATGAGCTTTCATCCAGTCCATACCCAAGATGATGTTGATATCTATAGACTTGAGGGCTATAAGTGATGCAAGGAATACAAGTCTGTCAACAAGGATTTCATGACCATGGCTTACACTAGAAGTTTGCCATTTGGATCCAGGAGTTTGAATGACTAGTGGAGAGGGCATATCACAAAATGACATGTTGTGCAAGTTAGCGCAGCTTTCAGAAATGAAGGAATGAGATGCTCCAGTATCGAACAAAACCGATGCTGGATGGCAATTGACAAGGACTGTACCAAGAACGACATCTGGATCATCATGAGCGTCTTTAGCTGAGACGTGATGCACACGTCCAAGTTCAGTGGGAGCTGACTTGGCACTGATCATCTGGTGTGAAGGCTTACTACCACGGCCAACAGACTTCTCGGGCTAGGGTGGAGCAACACGGGTCTGAGTGCAAATACGGGCAATGTGGCCTGGCTCTCCGCACTTGTAACAAATCTTGGAGGTAGGACATGGACCCGCATTGACAAGTGGTCTACCAATAGGCATGGGTGTAGCATATGGTTGAACTGGGTGAGGTGCCACACAAGAAGGCCTTGGTGTATAACCGGGTGGAAGAGCAGAGTTCGGAACCCAAATCCGGCGATTTTGAGAACTAGAACCGGAGGAAGAACCCAAATCACGGGTGTGCTTACGAGACTCCTCGTAAGTGAGTTGAGCTGTCTCTGCATTAATGGCCTTGTCCACAAGAGCCTGGAATGTATTGCAATGGTGCAAGTGGAGATCACGACGCAACTTGGGGTTGAGACCCTTCCGGAACCTAGCCTGCTTCTTGGCGTCTGTGGACACCTCTTCTGTAGCATAGCGGGCGAGGTTCTCAAACTCTCTACTGTAAGCATCAACAGCCATCTTACTCTGGGTGAAACTACAGAACACTTCTCTCTTGCGATCAATGAGAGCATGAGGAATGTGATGCTCGCAAAAAGCCTCAGTGAAATCTCTCCAGGTGGTTATCTGGCCAGCTGGAAGCATAGCCTCATAGTTCTACCACCAAAGACTAGCAGGACCTTCTAGGTGATATGCAGCATAGATGACCTTGTCACTTTCAGCTACGTTCGCAGAACGCAGCTTGTGAGTGATACTACGAAGCCAGTCATCTGCATCGAGTGGTTCAATGGAATGATGGAAGGTAGGTGGTTCAGACCAATGAAATCATAGATGGTCGCTGATTCCTTGCACTGGAGTGCGGTGTTCTCCTCGATACATGCTAACAAGCGGTTGGTCTCACGCTTGTTCAGCTCAACCTCTAACATGAACTTTGCCAACGAAGACTGATCGAGAGGATCCTCATCCCTACCATCTCCGTGGTTCTGGCTACGAGCAACAGAATTTTGGTTAACTGGCAACATCCTGAAGAACGAAACCAAGGAAACAAGGATGGATTCAGCATCATCATAAAGATGTAGAATATAGTACAAGGGAAATACTATCTCTTGAACTCCTAGGACCATTCCGGCAGCATTACGGCAGTAAAATGCTCAAAATGAGACATCCTGCAAATGATGGGGTAGCACCATACTCAACATCATCACTTAAGGTTCTGAGATATTACTAAACAGACTACACCGGAAGTACTCGAACTGGGATATGACTCTGATCAACCAATCCTAAGAGACTACGGAGTAGTAACACGTGATCCTCATAGACAGAAGAGAAAGCTTAGTTCCTTAACCCCGTAGAAAAGATAGGATGACTCAGATCAGAAGGCATGAGATATAAGGAGTAAAAAGAGCCTTACGTTCCCTTCCACAATCAATTCCCCTATATAGCTAAAGAATTTCTAGACTCAACTTCGACCATGTTGGCTTGGAAATACTACAGGCAGTCAGGCTCTGATACCAAAGCTGTCGGCGACCCCGATTCCAAGTCACATTGATCTAGCTGGTAACACCTCATATCACTTTGCGGCCTCACGCATAGTATTCCCACGGGTGTCGCCTTACCCTGGCCCGGGACCATTTGCGCCTTTTGGCTCACGTATATGATTGTGTCACTAGCATCCATATGACAGAGAACTCGGGCCGACATAGCTAGTCGTGAACCCAAAGCGGCACTAACCTATGGGGACAGGCATACATGATTCACATCGAGCATGTCGGTCGGCAGCATGTGAAGCCGGGCCGTAGCACTGGGCTGACACGACTCCGGGGAACCCGGGCTGTAGCAGGCTAGGCAAGACTCCGGATGTCACCACGTGACATTTCCCTGAAGGGATAGACACATGAACGAAATGAAACACATGCCAGCCAGTCAAGTGTCCTGAGCAGTAGTGCTGGGCTAGCAGGACTCCGGTGAACCGGGCTGCAGCGGACTACTATGGCTCAAGGAAGCACTAGACTACATTTCCCAATAAGAGAGGCTGCCAAGGATAAACAACTAGATTGTCGGTTCCCACACATAGCAATACACGTCGCACGAACGCATAACATGCAAGTATGTGTTGTACAACATGGCATCACAACATAACACAAACTCATATAGATAAAGGCCCAGAAGAGCCACATAGCATTAAATACAAACAGGGGTCTCATGACCCATCATTCAGAGCATACAAGCAATGGAAGCATTACGTGTCTGAGTACAGACAACTACAAAAGAAAAAGGCTAAGAAGCCTGACTATCTACAAGTCCCTCCCAAGGGTACAAGATCGTAGCTGAGGTAACAAGCTACTCGTTAAAGTCCAAGCGGTACTACTAGTGAGACAGATGCCTCACCTGCAAAACATAAATAAAGCAAACGTGAGTACAAAGGTACTCAGCAAGACTTACATCAGATCCTATCGTACATGCATTTGTATCAAGAAGGTAATGCGGGGTTTAGTTGCAGCAAGCCAGCTTTGACTCAATGGCTATCCTATTCTATGACAACGAGAAGCTTCTTTGAGGTGAGGCAGCGCACACGAGTCCACTAATCACCACATCAATACACTACTATGGATTCATCCTCGTCTCTCTACGAGAAGGCCATCCATAGCACTCACACTTGTCTTGAGAATTTTAGAGTATCCACTTTAAGTTGTCTATGTACCACGTAAGCATCCAAGAAGTCCATAACTGAGGACACAACTATTCGGATAGATCATGAAAACCTTGCTTTGGTGTACTTCTTCACACACGCTCTCACCACTTATCACCATATACACGTCATGTATCTCGGCAACCTTCAAGAGGAAGCCTGGCGAGGGTGTCGGCCACGACCTGACTAACCACACAAGACTCTAGCCCATGTTTATCGCCTATTCGGGTTCCATCCGCAAGGAGATCCGGCCGGGGTGTCGCTCACGGCCCCAAACGATGCGTGCGGGGTACCCAAGCCCACCTCGCCGGATGGATCTATGCTTGGTACATGTAAGTGCATCTAGTGCCACCCCTAGTTGGTTTTGGAGTATTGACGACAAACCTAGTTGAGGGACTAATGTGTTTGTAAGAATTGCAGGATAACACAGGTAGAAGTCCCTCATTGATTCGGTTTTACTACCAGAGATGACCCCTAAAAATGTATGAAGACATTGGAGTCAAAGGTGGTATGTGAAGACATTCACATTGAAGACTATGACAAGAGAAGACACTATATGAAGCCTATGGAGCTCGAAGACTTAGATCTTTCGTCGTTCTTTTTCTTCTTTGTTGAGTCATAGGAACCACCGTACTGTTAAGTGGGGTCCAAGAGAACCAGTCAGAATGACTGAAGTGATGCCTAAACCAAAAACCTATGTCTTCGAGTGAAGACTATGAGAGCGAATCTTGTCTAGAGTTGGATAAGTCAGCTTTGCTTGTAGCCCAAGTAAAGTTGCCGTGTGTGTTTGAAATCTGACCGTTGGAACATGTGTCAGTTTCTTAGTGACCCAGGGTCATTTCGGACAAATCAGGTCGGGTTGCCTAGTGGCTATAAATAGCCCACCCCCTACAACCATAAACAATTGGCTGCTTAGAGTTAGAGTACGGCTTTTGTCGTTTGAGAGCAACCCACCTCGAAGCCTTTGAGAGATAATTCCTTGCGAGGATAAAGCCCTAAACACCGAGAGCCAAAGAGTGTTAGGCATCACTTAAGTCTTCCTGTCTGTGTGATCTGAAGACTTATTACACTTGAGGACTGTGAATCCTCCAGCCGGTTAGGCGTCGCGTTTCGAGCATCCAAGAGTCATTGTGGATTGCCGGTGAACGAAGTCTGTGAAGGTTTGGAAGTCTACCTTGAAGACTTACCAGAGTGATTGGGCGAGGACTGGGTGTCCTTAGCTCAAGGGGAATAAGGTGAAGACGAGGTCTTCTGAGTTGAATCTCAGCCACCCTAACCAGACGTACAGTTGTCACAGCAACTGGAACTGGTCCAACAAATCATTGTCTTCAACGAGTCACTGGTTTCATCCTTCCCTTCCCTTTACTTACTGTTGGTCCCTGTGAAGTCATTGTATGATTGCATTATCTTTTGTCTTCACTAAGTGACTGCTTGTTATGATTGGCTTCACAATATCTTCCTACCTGATCTTTACTGCCTAGCTGCTATTAGTCATTGTGCTTTCACTTCATTGAATACTTGACTATGGTTTGCCTAGTGTACTCTACCTTCCGCTGCATGGTAATAGGTTTATCTCTATCGTTTGTCTTCGAAACTTCCATGTTTTGAAGACTTTCATAAAAATCGCCTATTCACCCCCTCTAGTCGATCACTAGCACTTTCAATTGGTATCAGAACAAGGTACTCCCTTGTTCTGTGTGATTCTGTTTAACCACCTGGAGTTTTAGCTATGTCGACTGCAGGGATAATTAAAGTCTCCGTTGCATGCCCCGTCTTCGATGGAACTGAATATCCCTACTGGAAGAATAAGATGCGCATGCATCTTGAAGCCATTGATGTCGACCTATGGTATGTCGTCAAGAATGGCGTTCCCAAGTCTAGTGAAGGTGTCACCGCTGCTGATGTCAAGAAGTTCGTTCAACTGGACTCCACTGCCAAGAACATCATTTGTGGTCATCTGACCAAAGGACAGTATGGCCGCGTGAGTGCTTTGGAAACACCTAAGCTAGTCTGGGACTGGCTCTCCAAGGTCAATGAAGGCGTCTCAACCCAGAGAGATCAGAGAATCAGTGTCCTTCGCAACCTCTTCAACCGCTTCAAGCGAAATGACAATGAGAATGTCCAGCTCACGTTTGATCGACTCACTGACATCACAGATGAGCTTCAAGCTCTCGGCGCCACTGAGATCACCAAGCATGAAGTCATCAAGACACTCCTGAGATCACTTGACAACTCGTTTGACACCCTAGCCCTGATGATTCAAGAACGTCCTGACTTCAAGACACTCGATCCGTCTGACATACTTGAGAGGCTCAACACACACGAGTTTCAGCTTTCTGAGAAAAGAGACATCTACGGTCCCAACTATGGGCGAACTCGTGCCTTGAAGGCAAAAGTTGTCTCCTCATTTGAAGAAGAACCTGACAGCAGTTCTGATGATCCCGAAGACATGGGAAAAGAGCTTGCTATGCTTGTGAAGAAGTTCCAAAAATTCACCAAGAAGAAAGGCTTCAGAAAGTCTTCACGATCATGCTCAAGGAATGATGAAGCTTCTGCTCATGACTACAAGAAGAGAACATGCCACAAGTGCAAGAAACCTGGTCACTACATCTCTGAGTGTATGCAGTGGGACAATGAGAACAAGAAGAAGAAGAAGAGCAAGGAGTATGACTCTAACGACAAGAAGAAGAAGAAATACTCAAAGTCTTCTTCCAAGTCTTCCTCAAAGTCTTCATCACACAAGAAGAGCTCATCTGGCAAGGCACGTGCGGTTGTTGGCAAGGAAATGGATTCAGAGGAGGAGTCTGCTTCTGAGGAGGCGGAGGTGGAGTCTGAGGAGGAGTCCGATTCTGGCGTTGCGAGTCTAGCTACAGCATACGTTGCCAAGTCCATCTTCAACACTGAAGACAATGACTTCATCA
Organism: Triticum aestivum; assembly: GCF_018294505.1. Classification (NCBI taxonomy): domain Eukaryota; kingdom Viridiplantae; phylum Streptophyta; class Magnoliopsida; order Poales; family Poaceae; genus Triticum; species Triticum aestivum. The sequence goes on from NC_057800.1 coordinate 526,781,734, forward strand.
CTGACACCGATGCAAATGACAAGGACTACTCCACTCCTACCTACTGCTTCATGGCACGCGGTGCCAAGGTAAACACACGCACTACTCACTATCAAACATCTAGTGAAGATGACTCTGATTGTGGTTCCAAACCCAGCTACAAAACACTTGCTAAAATTGCAACTAAACAACAGAAAGCTATGGAACATATTCAAAAACTGTTAGACAAAAGCGATGATCTGTTAGATGCTAAAATGACTCGATCTCAGTCCTTAATTGAAGACATAAAAAATCTTCATGTTAAGTATGAGGAACTTGAAAGTCATCATGAAATGCTCTCAACAACTCATGAAAAGCTTTCCTATGATTATCTTCAAAGGAAGCAAGATCTTGAGAAATTGAGAGAGGCTCATGAAGATCTTCAAAAGGAAAACGAGTCACTTCGCGCTGAATAGATCAGTCCCGCTCAAGAAGGATTTGAACCACCATGTCTTAAATGCCTTGAGCGTGATAACGCTACTTCTGTTGCTGAATGGTCTACTGCTGCTACTGTTGCAATATCTTCAACTGTTGATGTGGTAACTAACCCCTCTACTGAGGATACCACTGCTATTGCTGATGAGAATGCTAGGTTGAAGACATTGCTTGAAACAGGGATGTACAAAAGTCTCAAAGGGCATCAGACACTATGTGATGTCCTCAAAAGGCAGATCCTGAACCGAAACCCTAGGAAAGAGGGTGTTGGGTTCGAAAGGAAAATGAATGTTGATGGCTCTTACTGGAAACCTGAGCAGTACCCCAAAACCACATGGGTTGCTGCAAAGGAACCTTCAACGGATCCATCCACCCTATCTGGCTTCACTTGTGCTAATCCTATTGTTATTGATGAATCCTTTGATGCAAACTATAAATTGTTTAAGAATCAGAATGGTGAAGTGTTTGCCAGGTATATTGGTACTAACTGCAGGAATGGACCGCCTATGAAGAAGGTCTGGGTGCCAAAAAGGTGTTTGGAGAATCTTCCTGTGAATGTCATCATGACACCACAGGTGAAGAAGACAAACCCCAGACCACAGGCTTCATACGGTCCAAAGGCTTCATACAGACATAGGACTCACCTGAGTCGCACTAACGCAAATGTTTTGCAGGGAAGCCATACTCAGGCCTATGAATATGAGCGCGGTTCATCAAACCGCCATGTTCATAAGACCAAGAACTATTCTGCTTATTCTTATGAGTACTATTGTCCACCTGCAAGACTTTTTGCTAGGGCTCCAAAGCCAAAGTTCTCAAATGCTGCACTTAGACTCATTGCTTCGAAGCCACCCTTGAAGATGTGGGTGGCTAAGAAAGCTTAACTCTCTTTTGCAGGGAAAGGTCTCCAGCCAAAAACCAAAATCGTCTGACGCTATTGCTGGGGACCTTAAACATCTTGTAGGGCGCAAGATCAAATGCCCAAATGGTCTTATTATGTACTTTGTTCCCGAGTCACTTGCTACTTGCCCTATCAGTCCTAATCTCGATCTAAGCTTTCATAATCCACTTGCTCGTAAAATGTTTATGCTTCACAATTCTCTTCATGAAGCCTATCTCCCTAACTGCACTGTAGGGTACGACACCAGCTGCTTCAGAATGGATTATTGATAGTGGGTGTACCAATCACATGACTGGCAAGCGAAGCCTTCTCATGGACTCAACCTTATGTCCATCTGAAAAAAGTCACATCACATTTGCTGACACTGGTAAAAGCAAGGTATTGGGTCTAGGTAGAGTTGCAATCTCAAAGGATCAACACATGGATAAAGTCATGCTTGTTGAATCCCTTGGTTTCAACTTGATGTCTGTCTCAATGCTTTGCGATTTAAACATGATTGTGATGTTTGGAAAATATTGTTGCCTTGTTCTAATGGAATATGATAAGTCTCTAGTGTTTGAAGGGTATCGGAAAGATGATTTGTACGTGGTAGATTTCTCAGCAGGACCACAGCTTGCCGTATGTCTTCTAGCAAAAGCTTTAGAATGCTGGCTCTGGCATCGGAGGCTAGGGCATGCTGGCATGAGGAACCTCCACACCCTTGCAAGGAAGAAGCATGTCATAGGCATCGAGGGCATCAAGTTCAAGAAGGATCACTTATGCGGTGCCTGTGAAGCAGGAAAGATGACGAGGGCCAAGCATCCCTCGAAGACAATCATGACAACGACTCAACCCTTCGAACTGCTGCACATGGATCTTTTCGGTCCCACTCATTACTCAACTCTTACTACTATTTCTTGTCTCTATGGCTTTGTCATTGTTGATGATTATTCAAGATATACTTGGGTGCATATAATCCTCTACAAGACTGAAGTGCAGGATGTCTTCAGACGCTTCGCCAATCGAGCCATGAACAACTATGGCGTCAAGATCAAGCACATCAGAAGTGACAATGGCACTGAATTCAAGAACACTGGCCTAGATACATATCTTGATACTTTGGGCATCACACATGAATTCTCAGCTTCGTACATGCCACAGCAGAATGGCGTCGTCGAACGCAAGAACAGAACACTTATTGAGATGGCTCGGACGATGCTTGATGAATACAAGACTCCAAGAAAATTCTGGCCTGAAGCCATTGATACTGCATGCCATATCATCAACCGTGTTTATCTTCACAAGCTTCTGAACAAGACATCCTATGAGCTCCTTACTGGCAAGAAGCCAAATGTCAGTTACTTCAGAGTATTTGGTGCCAGGTGCTAGATCGAGGATCCACATCACACTTCAAAATTTGCACCAAAAGCACATGAAGGTTTTATGCTTGGATATGGAAAGGATTCACACTCCTACAGAGTCTTCAATCTCTTTCACTATAAAGTGGTTGAAACAGTGGATGTGCGGTTCGATGAGACTAACGGCTCACAAAGAGAGCACCTGCCAAATGTGCTAGATGAAGTTCCATCCAGTGAATCAATCAAACTTATGGGAACTGGAGAAATCATACCTTCTGAAGCTCAGCCTGAAGAGGAACTTATCATCTCCGCACCTGATCAACCTGAAGACAATGCTCAGCCTGAAGACAATCCTTCTAACGATGACAATGATCAGCAAGAGCAAAATCTTCGTCCTGTACATCCTCGTGTTGCAAATGAAGTACAGATTGAGAGAATAATTGATAGCATCAATGCACCAGGTCCACTCACTCATTCGAGGGCAACACAGCTAGCAAATTTCTGTGGACACTTCGCATTCGTCTCAATATCTGAACCCAAGAAAGTTGAAGAAGCCTTCATGGAACCTGAATGGATTCAAGCTATGCAAGAAGAGCTTCAACAGTTTGAGCTGAATAATGTATGGGAGTTGGTTAAGCATCCTGATCCTCGCAAGCACAATATAATAGGCACCAAATGGATATATCGCAACAAGCAAGATGAGCATGGTCAAGTTGTCAGAAACAAAGCTCGTCTCGTTGCTCAAGGGTACACTCAAGTTGAAGGGATTGACTTTGATGAAACATTTGCTCCTGTGGCTAGACTTGAAGCCATACGCATACTGCTGGCCTATGCAAATCATCATAACATTCTTCTGTATCAAATGGATGTGAAGAGCACTTTTCTCAATGGCAAGATTGACGAAGAAGTGTATGTTGCACAACCTCCTGGCTTTGAAGATCCAAAACATCCTGACATGGTGTACAAGCTCAACAAGGCACTGTATGGCCTCAAACAAGCCCCTCGGGCTTGGTATGACACACTCAAATACTTCCTGAAGAGCGAAGGCTTCAAACCTGGTTCCCTCGACCCCACTCTCCTCACGAAGACATATGATGGTGAACTGTTTGTGTGCCAAATATATGTGTATGACATTATCTTCGGCTGCACCAATCAGAAATACACAAACGAGTTTGGATATATAATGCAAGAGCAATATCAGATGTCCATGATGGGTGAGCTGAAGTTCTTCCTTGGTCTTCAAATACGTCAGCAACGCAACGACATCTTTATATCTCAAGAGAAGTACCTCAAAGATTGCCTGAAGAAATTTGGGATGCAAGACTACAAAGGCTTCACGACGCCAATGCCAGCCAAACATCATCTGGGTCCCGACGACAATGGTAAAGAGTTCGATCAAAAGGTATACCGCTCCATGATTGGTTCTTTACTTTATCTATGTGCATCTAGGCCAGATATTATGCTTAGTGTTTGCATGTGTGCTCGATTCCAAGAGGCTCCAAAGGAATCGCATCACTTAGCTGTGAAGCGAATTTTTCGATATTTGGCTCACACCCCAACACTAGGTTTATGGTATCCAAAGGGCTCAGAGTTTGATCTAGTTGGATTCTCGGATGATGATTATGCTGGTGACAAGGTGGATCAAAAGTCTACATCAGGCACATGTCATTTTCTGGGACGATCACTTGTATGTTGGTCTTCAAAGAAGCAGAACTGTGTATCTCTCTCCACTGCTGAATCTGAATACATTGCTGCTAGATCTTGCTGCGCTCAGCTTCTATGGATGAAGCAAACACTCAAAGACTATGTCATTCATCTGAAGCAAGTTCCACTCTACTGCAACAATGAAAGCGCCATCAAGATTGCCAACAACCCAGTTCAGCACTCGAAGACAAAGCACATTGAAATTTGTCATCACTTTCTCAGAGATCATGTTGTGAAGGAAGATATTGATATTATACATGTCAACACTGAAGAGCAATTGGCAGATATCTTCACCAAGCCCTTGGATGAGAAGAGGTTTTGCAAGTTACGGTGTGAGCTAAATATCTTGGAATCCACAAATGTCCTGTGATCAGGCACACATCCTAACACTTATGCATATTGATGACTTAGATGTGCAACACACAAAGTAAAGTATATCTTCAATCAATGAAGACTTACATTCTAAGTGTGAATACATTAATGTGGAATTTGACTTCGGAGCGCCACGATAATTATGCGCCATGTCTGGGTCTAATACTTCCTATACGGTGGGTAACGCCACCACCAAACTTTTCTGTTTGAAGTGTTTCACTCATGGCGTTACATTTTCTATGTCTTCACATTTTGATTTGGCTTCAATCTTAACTTGTCTTCATGATTATCTTCACTATGTTGATTTGATTGTCTTTCTCATATATATATATATATATATATATATATATATATATATATATATATATATATATGTATGTATATATATACTGGTGTTCTGTCCTCTATAGAATTCACTTATAGCTATGTCTTCTTGTTGAATCTTTTGAACTAAGTGAATGTGATCGGACCCTAACCTCTCTATGCTTTCTATCTCAAACTCTATCTCTCCAAATCATATGCATTCTATTGAAACTGTCGAATATCTTCTCTGCGTCCTTGTTAGCAGAAGATACAGAGACAAACATTAAGTCTGTTTTCAATGCTAAATCTTTCACCTGAAACTCGGAGAAGTGGGAACGACCACCCGACAATCCAGGCGTGCGTGGGTACGTGGAACAACCTCCGATATGTTGCATGATAGCCACGTGTCCTTCAGATGTGAATCGCCAGGGGCACCTGTGTAATAACACTGTGCCGTCCCTGTCCTTATAAATACACGCCTCACCACAGTCATTATCCTTTCTTACACTCTCGCACAAACCCTAGCGCCACCGCTAGCCCTCGACGACGCCGGCGACGAAGCGCTTAGCTGCCGCGACCTCACCGATGCCGTCTTCAACACCGGCCGCGAACATCGTCTTCTCCGCTGTCGCCGTAGGTGTCCTCCGTCGCCAAGTTAGGGCACGGACGATCGAACTGCTCGGCCTCCTCTCCCACTCCGTCTAGCAGTTCTTCGTGTGGTAAATAAAACTTCCTTTTTACGGCCCCTTTGATCCTATAGATTCATCACTTTCTACCACAAGCAGTTTCTGTTCACACAAGTTGGATCTATTTCATACTGCATCTTATAATATGCCTAGTATGTTCACTTATGCTTCACAAAGTACTTAGATTCCTCACTTGTACTTATTCGTGGATTCATACAAATCTGGAACCAACTCTCTATCTATGAGTGAATGTCTTCGCACTATGAGGTCAATGTCTTCTAAACTGATTTATCTTCAAAATCTTCTGAGAATGCATATGACCTCTTCCCCTTCCCTCGCACCTTAATGCTGTCACAGGTACATGTCCGTGGGAGAATCCCTTGGTTCTCATAGTCTGCATTCATTTGCAGAATTCTTACAGCATCATATAAATTCTCCTGAAGCCAGTTCCTGTTTGACCAGCAAGCGGAAGCCTTTGAAACCTTTGAACGTGTTGAAGACATTCAGTTTGAAGTTCATGGCTACAGAGAAATCAGCAAGGAAGGGTGGCAGACAGCGTCGAGGGGGAACATCAAAAGATCTGCCTGATGACCTCTCAAAGCTGTACAAGACTGATCCAGAAGAGGATTACAATCAGCGCAAGACACGAATCCAATGGATTCGAAGATACTGGGCTGAGTAATGGTTCAAGTACAGGTTTGTGACCCGGGAATATGCTGAGAAGAATGCCATCAAGCGACCATGGGGAGACATCCTATATAGAAATCTTCAACCCAGGTCCAGAGATGAAGCCATTGAACAAGGCTTCTATCCCTGCATGGTCCGTGGACCACAGCCTGCGGATGCAGACCCATCGTCATTGCTATGGTGTCATGACGACAATTTGTTCAAGTGCAACTTCCAGTTTGCCAAGAATTCAGCTAAGCAAAACAAGAAGTCATTGGGACTAGACTTCAACCCTGGTCCTTCTGCTCCCCGTGCCGATGGCACCCGCGAAGCTGAACCCAATCTTGTTGGGCCCTTCTACAACCTGGAAGGTCTCATCACTCATATCATGGTTCAAGGGACAACCGTGGATGAGCCTGCAGATGACGCTGAATCTGATGAAGCGCCCGCACCGCTGAAGCCACAGAAACTAAAGAAGCCTAAAGCTTCAAAGCCTGCCTCAGCCCCAAAAATCTTACGGGCGAAGCCACTGGCTACTGCACCTCCTAAAGACAGTGTGCAGTCTGAAGATCTATCACGTATCTCCAAGAAGACTGAGATGAGAAAGAATACTGATCAGGCACTGACTGCTGCTGCTATTCTGCGCAATGACGCCATTGATCTGTCCAGTGATGAAGATCTTGCAGATGACGCTCTTGAGCAACTGATTAAGAGAAAGGAAGAAGCAGAGATCTTCAATGATTTGCCTCTCTTTGATGTGGCAATCATCCATAACTTCATTGATGAGTGGTTTGACACGCCTAGCCTCAGCTTTGAAGATCTGCAACTTCCAATTGGCCTCAGTGTCGCCTTCACTGGCGCCATTGCTTCTGAGCTAGCTCTAGCTCAGCGCATCGTTGAACTGAAGCAAAAGATCGACTATGAGAAAGCTCAGTTCAAGAAGCACATGGCCAAGCTCAGCGTGCAAGATGTGAAAAACTTCAAGATTATGCTACACGAGCTCAAGGAAGCCTTTCTCAAGAAGCGTGAAGAAGCTAAAGGTTCTCGTGAGCACATGAAGAGCCTGGCTGACAAGTGTGTGCAAGCCTACAATGAGGCTGAGAAGCGCAAGGCTCTTGGTCATCCTGGCATCGACCCAAGAATGGCTGCAAAGAAGAAGAAGCCCTCAACTGACCAATCTGCACCTTCAAGGCAGGAAGAACCTCAGATAGTCTTCCCAAGCAGCATGACTGGCTTGAAGCCAAAGGTCAGGTCAACTGCTTCAGAACTGAAGAAGACGAGGACTGCCGAGGCTAAAGCCAGAAAAAGGAAAAACCCCGAAGCTTCTGATGTCGCTCCCTCTAAGAAGAAGCGCAAAACCAAGAAGGATCGGGCTGCTCCCACAGAGCCCTTAGTTGTTGAACCTATCTCAATGGTTCACCCTACATCTGAACACCACGAGTGCCAACTGATTGTTCATGAGCCTGCTTCCACAGAGGCTCATGAAGGTGAAGACATTCCAGCAGTTGATCCCACCACTGCTGAAGACATTGGTCACCATGACAATGTTGAAAATGATGTAGTTCTTCCTTAGATCGAGCACCAACTGGTATCATCGCCTATGCTCACGCACAACGAACTCATCAGCATTGGTCGTCCTCTGACGCCAATTGCTCAGGATGCATCATGGGTTGATCACCCACAACAACAAGACACCCCAAGTACTCCCCAACAACAAAAAGTCACACCACCCATGCAAGACGAAGAATACGACTTTGAGGCCCAGCCAACTCCATCTCCACAGGCGTCGCCAGCGCTACGCAGGCTTCGCAAAGGACCAAGGCCTCAAGTTCCTCTTTCGAGCGTTCCAGAAGGAGAAGTGAACCACCAATCTGTTGCACGTCAAGTGTTTCCAGATGCCACTCCTACTGTGACTGTCTCTGAATCCGAAGCCAAAATGGCTGAAGATGTTCCGGCTGCATCAGCCGCTGAAGAAGAAGCCCCAAGAGTTGCTACACCCCCATCTCAGTAAGATGTCGTTCTCGAGGAGAACATGACAGACCCTCCAGCATCTGAAGTGGAGGTTGAGAATCCTGAGGCTGCCACCACCAACACAAATGAAGCCAATGACATAGTCGTGGTTGAAGCAAATGTGGAGCCTGCAACAACCAATGTGCCTGAAGCTAATGAAGCCAATGATGCACCTGCAACAGATGTGCAACCTGACGCCTCTGTTGATGCCACTGCTCCTGTTCCGCCACCAAGGCCACACACTATCGAGCAAGCATTCAACTATGGCCAACTTGTCACTGTCAAATGGCCCTTTCTGACTCCTCCGCCTGCTGCTGGTCCTCAGTTTGACTATCACGTTGAGCATAGGCCTTAGGTTCAGAAGCCAATACCAAGGTTGCCCAGGTTTCCTGGTACTGCATCTGCACCCGGATCTTTTAATATCAATGGCTTCAAGGCACACAACACCTTCTTTGATAGCGCCAAGAACCCCTACACCAGGGCAAGAATATCTTCTGATCAGTTCTGGAGCTATCAGTAGCGCAGTTATTACTCATGCATTCTGTACAATCAAGGTCGCATTTTCCCACATCTGCGTCTTGACACTGAAGCCATAACTGGTCTGCCTTGTTTGGAAGAAGCTCTGGATTGCTTCAGAGAGTCTGTCTTGCTGCAGTTCGTCACTGATAAGGAGCACTGGAATGAAGAATTGCTGCTCCAATTCTATGCCACTCTTCATATCCGTGGCTACAACAGGGATCCGAAGACTTGGGTCCTTGAGTGGATGACAGGCAATGTTCATCATGAAGCCAAAGCCTTTGATATCATTGAGCTTACTGGCCTGCCCACTCCAGGAGATGTATATGAACCTGGTTGTCAGCTTCACAGTGCTGCTATGGAAAGCATCTTCCACAAGCATGAGCCCAATATGAGTCAGATGCTTACCATGATGAAGCCTTTGCCTCCAGATGCTGAATATCCTAAGGAGTTCTTTGTTGAAGACCTTGAGTATCTGCCATGTACTATCTATCACATCATAAGGCGAACTCTCTGGCCCATCAAAGGACATTCTCCACATGCAAAGCTGGAAGGTGCAATGAAGACTTTGGTCTTCCATATTCTTCACGGCAAAAGCTTCAATGCACAAGACTTCTTCATCCGCCAACTTGTTGCATCAGGATCTGATCTCTTTGGCTTGAAGTTTTACGCTCCATGGATTATGCGGCTGATCAAACTACACTCAGCTTTCACCTATCAGCCCTCTACTCGCAATCATCGGATCTTTCTGCCCAAGTAAAGTTGCCATGTGTGTTTGAAATCTGACCGTTGGAACATGTGTCAGTTCCTTAGTGACCCAGGGTCATTTCGGACAAATCAGGTCTGGTTGCCTAGTGGCTATAAATAGCCCACCCCCTACAACCATAAACGGTTGGCTGCTCAGAGTTAGAGTACGGCTTTTGTCGTTTGAGAGCAACCCACCTCGAAGCCTTTGAGAGAGAATTCCTTGCGAGGATAAAGCCCTAAACACCGAGAGCCAAAGAATGTTAGGCATCACTTAAGTCTTCCTGTCTGTGTGATCTGAAGACTTATTACACTTGAGGACTATGAATCCTCCAGCCGGTTAGGCGTCACGTTCTGAGCATCCATGAGTCATTGTGGATCGCCGGTGAATGAAGTCTGTGAAGGTTTGGAAGTCTACCTTGAAGACTTACTAGAGTGATTGGGCGAGGACTGGGTGTCCTTAGCTCAAGGGGAATAAGGTGAAGACGAGGTCTTCTGAGTTGAATCTCAGCCTCCATAACCAGACGTACAATTGTCACAGCAACTGGAACTGGTCCAACAAATCATTGTCTTCAACGAGTCACTGGTTTCATCCTTCCCTTCCCTTTACTTACTGTTGGTCCTTGTGAAGTCATTGTATGATTGCATTATCTTTTGTCTTCACTAAGTGACTGCTTGTTATGATTGGCTTCACAATATCTTCCTACCTGATCTTTACTGCCTAGCTGGTATTAGTCATTGTGCTTTCACTTCATTGAATACTTGACTATGGTTTGCCTAGTGTAGTCTACCTCCGCTGGATGGTAATAGGTTTATCTCTATCGTTTGTCTTCGAAACTTCCATGTTTTGAAGACTTTCATAAAAATCGCCTATTCACCCCCCCTCTAGTCAATCACTAGCACTTTCAGTACACCGTGCCACTTGTGCCTAGTCTGTCCCAAGCCCACCTGGCCGGCTGCCACTTGGTAGACTACTAACACTACCTACAAACACCAGAAACTATTTGCGACTCCTGACAAAGATCAAGTCGGTTAATAAGTCGAGAGAGCTTGGAGCACCCGGAGCCCAATGTGTGGTATAGCTAGTCATTGGACAACATACACAGAACTCAGTGCTTAAGGACGGTTCCAGTGAGACAACCCACCATGTACTCCTACATGGCCTCTCACCGCTACCTTTACCAAATCGTGTTCACACGCTTAACTCTCAGCACCAAAACATATCGTACCACTCCAATTCATTCCCGATGAATCAGACCTGACACAACTCTAAGCAATAGAAGGCATGGCATGGCAAGAACACAACATGGCTGAATGAACTCCTACACATGCTAGTGGGTTTTAACTATTTACTGTGGCAATGACAGGTCATGCAGAGGAATGGGTTCAACTACCGCAGCATAAAGTAGCAGTTGAAACAATGTTGTCCTAATGCAATAAATGAGAGCAGGAGCAAGAGAGTAGTATTGTATCGGAATGAACAAGGGGGTTTGCTTGCCTGGTAGATCAACAAGGGGGGCACTGCTCCTCTGACAGGTACTCTGGATCGGTCTCCAAAGCAGGACCAATCGAGAAGGAACGGTGTCGATAATCAAACACAAGCATATGCAACAATATGATGCATGATCATGGCATGAATATGTGATGCTGACTGAGCTAATGCAACTAGCTTTTATTTGGATGAAATCCATTTGAACCAAAGATTCAAATGCATCTCCAAAATAAGCTCTTTATATAAGCCATTTTAGTGTTTCACTTATACAGTAGGTATAAGTTGGTTTGACATGCATGAAACTGATACAGATGGATAGGTTGAATTTTTCTGATAATTTTTCATATATAAATTATTTCAATCTGAGCTACGGTTGAATTTCTATGAATTTTTGAAGTTTATATCATTTTCCAGAATTTCCTAAATTATTTTAATACCAGAAAATGATATATTGCGTCAGCACAACATCATGCTTACATCAGCAGGTCAATAGCGCTGACCAAGCCAAACCTGACGTGTGGGGTCCACATGTCAGTGACTCAGTTAGTTAACAGGGGGTTTAATTAGTCTAATTAGGATTAGTGGGCGTCGGGCCCACTGGTCAGTGACTAACTAGCTAACTAACCTAGTTAATTAGTGTTAAACTAATACTAACTAAAAAGTTAGGGGGGTGGCCCACGCGTCAGTGACACAAGGGGAAGGTCAAACCCCGATCAGCGGGTCAAAACCCGCCGGCGACTCGACGCCGGCGAGGCCCGAGATGGCGGCGCGGCTCGGAAAACGCCCATAGGGCACGGGCGAGGCTGTTCTTGGGCTCGTTGGAGATCTCTTGCAGGCGCGCGTCTAGTGGTGGTGGAGGCCGGGCCTATGGTGGTCAGAGCCAAGAACGGCGAGCAAGTCCGCGGCGGCCGGAGTTCGGTCAAGCTCGGGGTCGATGTTGCGGTGCACGGGAGGGCTAGCTGATGGTGGCGTTGGGTTTCTGGGAGCATGCTAAACACGTAGCAGAGCTCGGACACGAAGGTTGCTAGCCTATTCGCCAGTGACGACGAGCTCGGTGTCGGTGAGCTCTCGGGTCCGGTGGCTAGCACGCCTCTTGCACGCAAATGAACATGGGAGAGGGGGGGGGGAAGATGGCGGGGCTCACGGCGATCACGAAGAGGGGCTCAGCTTGCTCGGGGACGGCTTGGCGACGGCGAATCGACATCGGCGGACGGTGGAGCCCGAGGAGGAAGACGATGGCGATGGCGTCTCTCGAGGGCTTCCCGCGTCACGTGGCTCGACGGGGAGGTAGAAGGAGATGTGGCAGAGCTCGTGGACTCGACGGAGGGGCGAGGGGACGGCTCTGGCAACGACTACGGCGAACGGCAGCGAGGATGGCGCTCGGCCATGGCTGCGGCAAGCGAGGGAGAAGGCGAGGGGAGAAGTGAGGAGGTCGACCGGATCGGGACAGCACCCGCGACGTCGCCCAGCGCGTTGCGCTGGCAGGGGAGAGGCCAGGCAGGCAGCTCGCGGCGCGCGGAGCGTGCGCGCGCGCCGGATACACGCCCGTCCTCCTGGCGGGAGGAAGACGACAGGGGAGCAGGGGCAGGTGGGCTGGGCTGGCCAACTGGGCCGGCCAGGACACACAGTGCCGGGCCGCAGGTAAGGTCCAGGTAGTTCCTCCTTTTTTCTATTTTGTTTTTGTTTTCTATTTTCTCACATTTGTTTCTGCTTAAAAATAATACTAAACTAATTTATTTAATTCTGTCAATTTTGCAGGGACCTAAGGGATTAATCCAAAGCCCCTCACCAAAATTTAGAATTATTGGACAATATTTTGTATATATAAAAATATTTATCCAACGCAAATAAATACTGGATTAATTCCAAATGCCCAAAATAAATACTTATGAGCTCTTTAAAAATATAAATTTGATTTTTATCTCTGTCCAATATTTTCAGAGAGCAACATGAGCATTTTCTTGGACCCTTTTGGAGCAATTTTTACTTGGGTCATTTTCAGAAATGATTCTGAGTGTTTCACAAATCCCCATTTCAAATTTAAATGGAATTTAAACATGATGCACAAATGACTAGCTGGTCTAGGTCATACCAGAACTAGGGATGTGACAACTCATCAATGGAAATTCTCATGGCTTTGAGAGACTCATTGATATCATGCTTAGGTGGAATAGATCTAAGTTTCAAAGAATCAACATCAAGAGCAATTCTATCAACGTTCCTAGCCAACTCATCAATCTTAAGCAATTTTTCTTTAATCAAAGCATTAAAATTCTTTTACGAATTAATAAATTATTTAATATTAGATTCAAAATCAGAGGGCATCTTATTATAATTTCCATAAGAATTTTTGTAGGAATTACCATAATTATTAGAGGGATTACTAGGATAAGGCCTAGGATTGAAATTTCCTCTATACGCGTTGTTACCAAAATTGTTCCTACCAACAAAATTCAAATCCATAGATTCATTATTATTCTCAATCAAAGTAGACAAGGGCATATCATTAGGATCAGAAGAAACACTTTTATTAGCAAATAATTTCATAAGTTCATTCATCTTTCCACTCAAGACATTAATTTCTTCTACCGCATGCACCTTTTTATTAGTGGATCTTTCGGTATGCCATTGAGAATAATTAACCATAATATTATCTAGGAGTTTAGTAGCTTCTCCTAAAGTGATTTCCATAAAAGTGCCTCCCCCGGCCGAATCTAAAAGATTTCTAGAAGCAAAATTCAATCCGGCATAATTTTTTTGTATAATCATCCACAAATTCAAAGCATGAGTAGGGCAATTACATATCATTAATTTCATCCTATCCCAAGCTTGTGCAACATGTTAATGATCAAGTTGCTTAAAATTCATAATATCGTTTCTAAGGGAGATGATCTTAGCGGGAGGAAAATACTTAGAGATAAAAGCATCTTTGCACTTATACCAAGAATCAATACTATTTTTCAGCAAAGACGAAAACCAAGCTTTAGCACGATCTCTAAGTGAAAAAGGAAATACCTTCAATTTAACAGTATCATTATCCACATGTTTCTTCTTTTGCGTATCACACAAATCAACGAAGCTATTTAGATGGGTAGCAACATCTTCACTAGGAAGGCCGGAAAACGGATCTTTCATGACAAGATTAAGTAAAGCAGTATTAATTTCACAAGATTTAGCATCGGTAAGAGGAGCAATCGGAGTGCTAATAAAATCATTGTTGTTGGTATTGGTAAGGTCACACAATTTAGTGTTATCTTGAGCCATCGTGACAAGGAAGAAAACTAACACACAAGCAAACAAAAAGCAAGCGGGCAAAAAGAGGCAAATAGAGAAAGAGAGGGAGGATAGAGAGAGATGGCGAATAAAATGGCAAGGGTGAAGTGGGGAGAGGAAAACGAGAGGCAAATGGCAAATAATGTAATGCGGGAGATAAGGATTGTGATGGGTACTTGGTGTATTGACTTTTTGCATAGACTCCCTGGCAACGGTGCCAGAAATCCTTCTTGCTACCTCTTGAGCACTGTGTTGGTTTTTCCCCGAAGAGGAAGGGATGATGCAGCAGAGTAGCGTAAGTATTTCCCTTAGTTTTTGAGAACCAAGGTATCAATCCAGTAGGAGGCTATGCGTGAGTCCCACATACCTGCACAAAACAAATAAATCCTCACAACCAACGCGATAAGGGGTTGTCAATCCCTACACGGCCACTTACGAGAGTGAGATCTAATAGATATGATATGATAATATTTTTAGTATTTTATGATAAAGATGCAAAGTAAAATAAAAGCAAAGTAAATAACTAAGTATTGGAAGATTAATATGATGAAGATAGACCCGGGGGCCATAGGTTTCACTAGTGGCTTCTCTCAAGAGCATAAGTATTCTACGGTGGGTGAACGAATTACTGTTGAGCAATTGATAGAATTGAGCATAGTTATGAGAATATCTAGGCATGATCATGCATATAGGCATCACGTCCGAGACAAGTACACCGACTCCTGCCTGCATCTACTACTATTATTCCACCCATCGACCGCTATCCAGCATGCATCTAGAGTATTAAGTTAATGAAAACAGAGTAACACCTTAAGCAAGATGACATGATGTAGAGGGATAAAATCATGCAATATGATGAAAACCCCATCTTGTTATCCTCGATGCCAACAATACAATATGTGCCTTGCTGCCCCTACTGTCACTGGGAAAGGACACTAAAAGATTGAAACCAAAGCTAAGCACTTCTCCCATTGCAAGAAAGATCAATCTAGTAGGCCAAACCAAACTGATAATTCGAAGAGACTTGCAAAGATAACCAATCATACATAAAATAATTCAGAGAAGATTCAAATATTGTTCATAGATAGACTTGATCATAAACCCACAATTCATCATTCTCAACAAACACACCGCAAAAAGAAGATTACATCGAATAGATCTCCACCAGAGAGGGGGAGAACTTTGTACTGAGATCCAAAAAGAGAGAAGAAGCCATCTAGCTAATAACTATGGACCCATAGGTCTGAGGTGAACTACTCACACTTCATCGGAGGGGCTATGGTGATGATGTAGAAGCCCTCCATGATCGATGCCCCCTCCGGCGGAGCTCTGGAACAGGCCCCAAGATGGGATCTTGTGGATACAGAAAGTTGCGGCGGTGGAATTAGGGTTTTGGCTCCGTTTTTGATCATTTGGGGGTACGTAGGTATATATAGGAGGAAGGAGTACGTCGGTGGAGCAACAGGGGGCCCATGAGGGTGGAGGGCACGCCTAGGAGGGGGGGGGTAGGCGCGCCCCCTACCTCGTGGCTTCCTCTCTTGTTTCTTGACGTAGGGTCCTAGTCTCCCGGGTCTTGTTCGTTGAGAAAATCACGTTCCCGAAGGTTTCATTCCCTTTGGACTCCGTTTGATATTCCTTTTTTTCGAAACCCTAAAATAGGCAAAAAAGAGCAATTCTGGGCTGGGCCTCCGGTTAGTAGGTTAGTCCCAAAAATAATATAAAAGTGGATAATAAAGCCCAATAATGTCCAAAATAGTAGATAATATAGCATGGAGCAATCAAAAATTATAGATACGTTGGAGATGTATCAGGCCATGGCCAAGAAACTAGCTCACAAGCCCAGTTCTTCTGCAATGCCCTCACAGCCCAGCTCATCTATGCCCTCACGGCTAATTCCTCACACTGCTCATGTTCCTCAAGTTGCAAAGGCCTTGGCTCCTCCGGCAAAGTCCTCAACAGATGTGCATCTCGCCTCGTGTCAAAGGACCAAATGCATCTCAATTGCCACATGAGGCTCTGCAAGTTCTTCAGCTCCTCCGCAATCCTCAACAGGCCCCAGCCCCACCTTGCTGAAGACTAAGGCTACTACTGGACAAGGCTCAAGACCAAGTCCTCACAAAAAGCAGGTCGGCTTTCATGTACTGTCTAGTGATGACGAAGCTGATGATGAAGAACTTGCTGAAATCAACAAAGACAGACAACAACGGGCCGCTAGAGCCAAAGACACCAATGTGCCTCTTCTGCTAGATCCCAAGTTGATCCTGGACTTCATTGATCTCTGGCACAAGGACCCCAACACTCCTATGCCTGACTTCAATCTCACACCTGGCCAAAGTCATATGTTGACCACCTTCATAGGCGAATAAAAATGGGAGTTTGAGAAGCCCATGCAGTTGAAGAAAGCCCAATACAAGAAGGAGCGCTTTCTGAAGAAGAACGTTGCCAACATGACAACTGATGAACTTGTGGCCGCACAAGCTGAGATCAAAGGACTCAATGATGAATTTGATGCCTACCGTGCAGATTGGCCTAGAGCCAAAGTTATATTTGTGAAAATGGCTGAAAAATTCACTTCAAATGTTGCTACATCATCGCAACATGAATCTCCTCAGGCTAAAGCATCTGCTCAGCCCACTGAAGAACATGCCGGTACCGCTGATGAAAATCAGGCTGCTAATGAAACTGCAAGTACCAGGGCTGATGAAGATATTCTAGCCGCTGATGAAATTGCCAGGGAAACCACTAGTGTTGCGCCTGAAGAACGAGCCAGGCCAGCTAAAGCATCTGTCGCTGCGCCTGAAGAAACTGAGCAAGTAAGGGAAACTGCATCAATTTCACTTGAGGAAAATGAACAAATTTCATATGCTCCTCCTGCACCAACGCCAAGCCATGTTCTTCCTTCTGCATCAGAAGTGAAGAAAACCAAGGCTGCTAAACGCGCTACAGTGAAGAAAAGAAAAGCATATGCTACCTCAGAGTCTTCAACATCGAAGAAGATGAAGACTTTGACAAGCTCGTTTGAGAATCCCATTGATGCTATTCCTGTCTCAAGCATGCAATCAAAGGAGATTGTTCCCTTTGGCGAGGATTATGGGATCCCAGGCGGATTAGATGAAGAAGATCCTTCTGCTGCTTCATCAGAGTAGTTGGATGAAGAAATTGAGGTGGATAACATCACGTCCACTCCTCTGGTATAATCGCCTATGCCTCAATTCACAGCTGAAGAGGCATGCATTGAGGAAATTGATGCTGAAGAAGAAGATGTGGACATTGGGTGCACTACTCCAGTGGTGAATGATGACTATTGGGGAAGTCATCACCCCGATTCACCCATGTTCACCCCACTACAACAGATTCCTCAGTCCCCAGTTCAGACTTAAGAAGTTCAAATGGGCTCTGATGAACATCAAGCTTCATTGCTCACCATTCCTGAAGAAATTCTAGCCACTAGTGCTAATGCTCATGCTGCTGAAGAAGTGGAGACCCATGATGCAACTGAAAATGTTGATTCTGAAATTTCTCAGCCTGCGGCTCCTGAGACTGTGATTCCTGAGGCTGTGTAGACATTGACTGATACTCCTCAGCCCAAGCGGAAGAATCCCTTCTCAAAGAAGCAGAAGCTCAAAGATGATGACTTCTTTCATGAGCATGTATTCTTCACTGACTACACCCCATATGACTCCGCTCGTCTTTGAAGGAGCGTGTCTGGACAGCAAGTCAGATGAATTTCTATTCTTCTCCGCTCTTTGACAAAGACAAGATCTTCGACCATGAGCATATTCCTCATGTTGACATGGAGTCACTGCCTTGCTTCACCCCTGTCCTCAGTGTTCTTCATGATGCTAGGTTGCTCAATTTCTTCACTGACATTGTTGACTGGAATGAAGAGCTAATTCTTTAGTTCTATGCTACATTGCACATCACCGGCAACGCTGGAGATGTGAATTCATGGGTGCTGGACAGGATGATAGAGAACACTCACTATAAAGCACCGGCCTCTTAATTGCTTCATGCCCTGTCTGTCAATCCTCCTGTTGAAGGTGCGCAGCTCATCTACCATGAACCCGAGCTATCTGATCATTATATGCAAGTGCTGATGAAGCCGCTGAAGCCTGGTGAAGCCCCCAGAACCAAATTCCTTGTGAAGGAATTGCTCCATGTGCCAAGAACCATCTACAGGATTTTGACCAAGACTCTGAGTCCTATCAAAGGCCACGATTCTAATGAAGAAGAAGTAGTTGGCATCATGAAGAATTTGCTATTCAACATCATCCATAGAGTTCCTCTCAACTACCATGATTTCTTCATGAGGACTCTGGTAAATGTTGCACTGTCACCTTTTGAGTTGAAGCCTTATGCTCCTTGGATTATGAGATTCCTCAGATCAAGGTCTTCAATCAATTACAAGGCTGACTTTCAAAACCATCTCAGCTACTTGCTGCCCATTGAAGTCGTCAAATGACCTATTTCCTCATCTGATGAGAAGGGAAAGTCTGCGATTATTGATGAAGGTACTCGTCCATTGGATGGACAGTTTTGGAAAGCTGCATCCTACTACACCAATGATGACTCTGCCACCCATGACTTTGTCGCCGATGCTTCTAAGCAAAATCCTCAAGGCACAGCTCCAAGGGTGATGACTGGTCGTGAGCTTCTCCTTAGTCTTCACCAAAAGGTCGATCGCAAGCACAAATGGGTCAAGCGTCAGTTTGGTTCAATTCTTCAGAACATGACCATCACTCAGAATTCCGTGAAGAAGAACCATTACTACCTCCATGAAGTTTTTGATCGCACCCGGACTGTTCTATCTCATCTCTATGGTGAAGAAGATCTTAAGCAGATGGGCTTCAAGAAGGACTTTGATTGGTCTCAACCACCTTCAAAGAAATTCAAAAAGGTCAAAGTTCCTCACTTGGTGGTCAGCTCTTATTCTTGATTGCGTGAGACTAATGAAAATGAAGACTTGAACGACACTACGGAAGGCCCTACTTCAAGAATCGACCCCGACAATGCTGGCGCTGCTCCATCGACTTCATGATGATATTCTTCAGGGGCGTTAGTCCTCATTTCTCGCCCCTTTTGGTCATTTGATGATAAACGGGGAGAAATTTGAGTTAGTCTTCAACGGGTCTATCTATATGGGCATTTTTTTGCTAAGTTACAACTCTCGTTCTTCTGAAAACTTTGTTGGATTGAGTTGTGATCTTAAACCCGATGGTGGTCTGATACTTCTGCTATGTTCTTCTGCATGCTATTTCCTCATATGTGTTAATGCACGCATGCTGAATTACATCAGTCACCATATTTGATCATGCATTTTAGATTCTTCATATCATATGTTAAATGCATATATGAATTACAAGATATAGGGGAGATCTCCATGATTCTACTCTTCAATGTGCATTGCTCCTCATAAGCAAATTCCTCACATATGTGCATCTTCAGTGGGAGTTCTTCTATATCTTGCAATCAAATTCCTCAATATCAGTATTTACACTTCATATGTTTATCCCCGTTGAAAACTTAACATATATTGTCATCAATCACAAAAGGGGGAGATTGTAAGTGCATCTAGTGCCCCTTAGCGATTTTGGTGTATTGAAGACATATAGGTTAATGAACTAATGCGTTTGTGAGTGTACACATGTCTATAAGTCTATGAGGAGTTTGATATTTCCAGATAAAGTCGACCCCTAAAAATGAAGTCTTCATCTGAAGACTTTGAAAGTGAAGAAATTGGTGTGATCCTGAAGACTTGATATTCATGCGAGGAATATGAAGCATGAAGACTTTTGTTTTCGTAGTTTCGTTTTTTCTCTTTCTTGAGTCATAGGAAATACCGTACTGTTAAAGGGGGTCGAGGTAAAACTAAGGAAAAGTTTCCAAGTGATGCTCATCTCAAAATCTACAGCTACCCAGTCCTTTCGAGTGAAGCCATTGGAAATCTCATACAGTTCAGTCAATTTCTTCAGTGACAGAGACAAAGATCTTCTGTTCTCTGAGGAATTTGTTCTGACTGAGGAGTTAGGAATTCGCCAATGCGGATTGCCTACAAGTGAGGAACATGATAGCCCTGAGGAATTTGAAAGCTCAAATTTCCGACCGTTGATGTGCTGTGCGCCAGCTGAGGTAGTCCTGGACTAAGGGGTCCTCGGGCTTCCAACCGGTTAGCCATGGGCCGGACTGATGGGCTGTGAAGATACGAAGACCGAAGACTGCACCCGTGTCCGGATGGGACTCTCCTTTGCGTGTAAGGCAAGATTGGCGACCAAATATGTAGATTCCTTTCTTTGTAACTGACCTTGTGTAACCCTAGATGTCAGTGTCAAAACCAGCGGATCTCGGGTAGGGGGTCCCGAACTGTGCGTCTAGGATCGATGGTAACAGGAGACAAGGGACACGTTGTTTTACCCAGGTTCGGGCCCTCTTGATGGAGGTAAAACCCTACGTCCTTCTTGATTAATATTGATGATATGGGTAGTACAAGAGTAGATCTACCACGAGATCAAGGAGGCTAAACCCTTGAAGCTAGCCTATGGTATGATTGTTGTATGATGAAGTTGTCCTACGGACTAAAACCCTCCGGTTTATATAGACACCGGAGAGGGTTAGGGTTACACAAAGTTGGTTACAATGGTAGGAGATCTTGAATATCCGCATCACCAAGCTTGCCTTCCACGCCAAGGAAAGTCCCATCCGGACACAGGACGAAGTCTTCAATCTTGTATCTTCATAGTCCAGGAGTCCGGCTGAAGGTATAGTCCGGCTACCCGAACACCCCCTAATCCAGGACTCCCTCAGTAGCCCCTGAACCAGGCTTCAATGACGACGAGTCCGGCACGCAGATTGTCTCCGGCATTGCAAGGCGGGTTCCTCCTCCAAATTCTTCATAAAAGTTTGTAAACACCAAGAGTAGTGTCCGGCTCTGCAAAATAAGTTTCCACGTATTGCCACAAAGAGAATAATATTAACACAAATCTAATCTGCTGACATATTCCGCAGCGTGACTTCACACTACGGCCAAGCCTTTATTCGAATCATTTTCTCTTTTCCACCTCAGCGTGTTTTGAGAGGCGGTTTCCTTGGCACGTCTTGTCAAAGCAGAGATAGTGTCCCCCATTTACGGGATTCTCATCAATACAGACGTGGGTAACCCAACCGCGCCATTTATCATGGCGCTTGGGAGGCAAGCGATTTTTACTAGGCTGGTGGGGACGCATAGTCGCATACGCTCACATAAGGGGATAAAGATCCACCTTTTTACCTACGCCTTCTTCCTCCTTTGCCTATCCATCTTCTGCGCACCCGAGCTCCAGCACCCAAGCCCGCACTTCCTACCTCAACCTTCTCCAACAATGTCCGGAGCGGGAGGCAAGTGATTGGTATCCTCCGTCACGGAGGGCCATGTCAAAAGGCTAAGGAAGGCCGGATACTTGTCCAAAGACATCGCGCACCGGCTTCCTAAGGAGGGGCAGCTTCTCCCCACCCCAAGGCCCCATGAGAGGGTAGTATTTCTTCCCCACTTCCTCTGCGGACTGGGTTTTTCTCTCCACCCATTTGTCCGCGGGCTCATGTTCTACTATGGCCTAGATTTCCACGATCTGGCCCCGAACTTCATCCTCAATATCTCGGCGTTTATCGTCGTGTGCGAGGCTTTCCTCTGCATCCGCCCCCATTTCGGCCTCTGGCTCAAGACCTTCAACGTCAAGCCAAAGGTGGTGCGCGGCAACCAGGTAGAGTGCGGAGGTGCCATGGCGGGTAAAATAGCCAACGTCCTATGGCTCGAGGGCTCCTTTGTGGAGACCTTGAAGGGGGGGCAGTCAGGGTGGTTTTACATCACCGAGCCACGCGATCCGAAGTGGATCGCTGCCCCTGAATTCCGATCCGGACCCCCTACGCGGCTCACGTCCTGGAAGGAGACGGGCTTGTCGTGGGGTAACGAAGGAGAGGTGACCGGACTGCAAAAATGCATCCAGTCCCTGGTGAACAAGCAGCTCAAGCTTGTCAACGTAGTCCAGGTCATGCTCGTCCGCCGAATCCTTCCGTGTCAAGAACGGGACTTCAATTTGTGGGAGTTCAACCCGGCGCAGCACCGAACTCTGAGCAGGCTCTTCGACACGATGTACGAAGATGTCTGGAAGGGGCTAACCAAGGGCACCGAGGCTCCCACATCTGCCTCCGAGGACCGCGGATTCAGCTCGCAGCGTCCTGCTGGCGAGGTAAAATAGTTTCATCTTTTACAGGATGTTAAGTTTTCTTCATAGTTTGACTCTATGCGGGATCTAAACTCCCTCACCTTTGACAGGATTGGTAGGCGAAGTCCGGACTGATTAACTGTCCGGCTCCCTTGCCCGAAGACCTAGCCCCTGCTCTCCTAGTGAAGCTGCTGGTTCCGGCACCTTATGTGGTGCCAGAGAAGAAGGCCAAGAAGAAGAAGGCCATGGGGACTCGAAAGAGTTCCCGGCATATGGTGCTGTCGGACTCGTCGTCCGATGAGTCCGAGACGCACTCCTCCCGTGAAGACGAGGAGGAGGAACAAGAGACCTCTCCCCCTCCAGCGGGGGGAGGAAAGAAGAGGAAGGCCGCCCTGGTAGGGGAGGCCGAAGGGTCCAAGAAGAGGAAAACCCCTCCGCCGGACTGCGCCCCCGACGCCGACGAGGATGAAGAGGAGTGGCCGGACAGGGCCAAGCGTCCTGCGAAATCGTAAGTGTTCGGATACCAGAGTAACTCATGATATTCCTTTTGTTGCGCAGCTTTCCCTAATGTCGAATATAATGATGCAGCCCGCCCAAGGACGGGCTCGACGAGTCGTCGAGCGGCTCCCTGGAGTCATCGGACGTGAATTCAGTTCCGCCCGCTGCCTCCCCCTGTGCTGTGGATGACGCCGAAGTGGCGTCGCGACAAGCTCCGGGGCAAGATGAGGTGGTCCAGGAGGAGCCGCGAGGCGACCTCCCGGACTCCAGGAGTAAAGGGGACAAGACCCCCCAGGGCTCCAAGTCCGGCTTTAAGCCAGACACCGCACCGGAGTCATCAACGGTTCCGTACCGCGGCAGGCGAACTCCTGCCAAGAGGAGCAAGCCTGTTGAGCAGGCGTCCTCCGTCCAACCGGAGGCGCCGGACAATCTGCTGGAGGTGCTTAAGGGCGCCTCCATCGACGAGGAGCACCATACCATCATGAGTATGGTGGTCCAGAAGATTCGGTCCGCCAAAAGCGGACTTACTGAAGCTTGTGCTAGCCTTCTAACAGGCTTCGAGGTAAGTAAAAATATGTAAAAATATTACCGCATAGACAGCAGCCCCTGATGCTCTGTTTGGCGTTCGGAATGAAAAGCCGAATAGAGGATCTATTAAATATCGCAGGAGTCTAACTAAAAAGGAGTCAATATATGTATGCAGGCTTCGCTGCTGGCCACCGCCGCACTGACTGCGGAGGTGGGTGCCCTGAAGCAGGGCCTCGAGTGGACCGAGCAAGAGCTCGGCCTTGCCAAACGACAGCTCGAGGAGAAAGAAGGTAAGAGATACCTTATAGAAAAAATGTCTATAAGAAGACGCAATTGCAAAAAATGACAGGAGTATACTGCTTATTGTAGGGGCCACAACTGAGGTGGCGACCCTCAAGCAGGCCCTGTCCGAGGCCAAGAAGAGAGCAACCACGGAGCGCATCGAGCGGGAGAAATTTGAGGCGCAGGTCGGCGAGGTGCAGCAAGAGCTTCAGGCTCTCATGAAAAAAGCATGAGAGTTTGGAGCTCGACTCGAAGACGCGAGCGTCCGAGCTTGTTGCGGCCCTTAAAACTGCCAAATCTGCCAAGGCCGAAACCCAGAAGGCCCTCCAGGAATTGGATGCGGTGAAAAAGATAGCGGCGGGTAAGGCATTCTCTATGCAAAGCAGACATATAAAAGTAAACTGCTTGTTACTTACCCGAATCCGGAGCTCTCCAGGGGCATTCGTAGATCTTCCCCGCAGCATATCCGATGCCGCCGCATTCTACCGAGCCGAGGAAGGCAGCTCGACGGAGAAGGTGTTCTGGTCTCAGTATGCTGAGGCCGGACACCCTGTGCCCTTGAGCGACCAGCTGAAGGAGCTGGTCGAGCTCCACAAGGCAGCCGAACAGGCCCTGAAGGGCTTCATAGTTCGGCTGCGGCCTGGAGAGGCCCTGCCTGGAAGCTACTTTGGACTGGTGCGGCGGCTGGTGGAGGCTTCTCCAAGGCTTGAGGTCATCAAGCGCTCCGTCTGCATCGAAGGTGCCCGTAGGGCCCTTGCCCGTGCAAAGGTGCACTGGGGTAAGCTGGACGGTGAGAAGCTTGTGAGGGACGGGCCGCCGCCGGGGAAGGAGCATCGCAAGCCCGAGAACTATTACAAGGATGTTCTGGCCGGTGCCCGCCTTATGGCGGATGAATGCACCAAGGATGTAATTTTTGGATGAACTCGCTCGTGTTATCCTATGCGCTGAAAACTTGTTCATATGCGCTAAGCAATGCTTGAATTTAAAATATTACTTTCTGTGCGGCCATTTATAAAAAATTGAGAGATGGCCAGTCGTCGGCTTCTACCCCCATGCCACTAGTGCTGGGGTGTTCGGGATAAACCTGAGCGCTCTTTTTCCCATGATTGGGCCCGTCGAGGGAGGCGCTCAGCACAACGAAGAAGGCAATCGGACTATAATGCTTGAACACTCTCTCTTAGCCATAGAACTCTATAACTTTAAATTTCGGTGAAGCCCCTAGTATTCAGAAGACCGAGTTCGGGGCGCTATCCACGCCTTGGCCGAACAAAGCCGGTTCCTCGCTCGAAGCGGCATAAGTCTTTAAGGACTCGAAAAACCTCGCGAACAACGACCGGTCTCTCGCCTCATCATGACAGTCAGTTTTAGCTTTCTCTACTGAGGTGCTCAGCCCAGCTCAATTGGGGCACAATCGCAGTAGTTCTCCTAGTGCTACCTTAGCCGATATAGCGGAACGTAAGGCACCAAAACATAGGAGCCGGGCAAACCCAACTATAGACCCAAATCATGATTCGGAGCCGATGCATATACTGCTATAAGTTCGGGGTGCCGCACTTGCGAAAGTGTACGGACTTCTCACGCCATATTGATGGGTACTGAAGCCCCTGGCGTATTTTTGCCGTACCGCAGTGTACGGATGCAACATGTTATTGATAAACATATATATAAAAAGAGGATAATGCAAAAAAATAGACAAAAAGCTATGCATTGTTTATAGAAAGGCTGCTGTGAAAGCGAAATGATACAAATAGTGCGATAAGCAAAATCAATTGGACTATTTTACATGTCCTGGCCAGGGGCAGGCCACGGAATTGTTTTAAAAAACAGGTATACTGCTTGCAATAGAGACCACCTGGGAGTTCCATAATGCGGCATGGCTTGTCTGCTTTCCTGGATCTTGCATCGTTTGTGCGGCAGTTGAATTGCCGAACAGGTCATCCGAAGTATGGAGTCCTAAGAGTAAGAGAAAAAAGAAAAAAAGGAATCCGGCAGCCCCTGGTGCGGTTTAAGCCGTATTTCGGGCGTGCCATGATAGTGCCCCTTCCCCTGTGCCCATGGTATTTCAAGAGCGTAGTTATGTACGCGAAGCGCTGTTTCGCTATATAGCGAGGGCTAGGGTTGGGGCCGCATTGCTACGCTAGCTCAGAACGTGCCAGGCGGTCTTGTTGTAGGGTACTTCGGGCGTGCTTGACAGTGTCCGGCTTTTTGAAGGCCGTACTGGAGAACTGCCTAGAGAGGCTGCTTTGTACTTCTGCTGCGAGCGCTGCCGTGTGCTCCTCCGTTCGGAGGGAGCGTTCGGTGTTCCCATTAACCGTGATTACTCCTCCAGGGCCTGGCATCTTGAGCTTGAGGTATGCATAGTGCGGTACCGCATTGAATTTTGTGAATGCGGTTCGCCCGAGCAGTGCATGATAGCCACTACGGAACGGGACTATGTCGAAGATTAACTCCTCGCTTTGGAAGTTATCCGGAGATCCGAAGACCACTTCCAGTGTGACTAAGCCTGTACAGTTGGCTTCTACACCTGGTATGACGCCTTCAAAGGTCGTTTTGGTGGGCTTGATCCTCGAGGGATCTATGCCCATTTTTCGCACTGTATCCTGGTAAAGCAGGTTCAGGCTGCTGCCGCCGTCCATGAGGACTCTTGTGAGATGAAATCCGTCAATGATTGGGTCTAGAACCAATGCGGCGAAGCCGCCATGACGGATGCTAGTGGGGTGGTCCCTTCGATCAAAGGTGATCGGGCAGGAGGACCATGGGTTGAACTTTGGGGCGACTGGCTCCATCGCATATATGTCCCGTAACGCACGCTTCCGCTCCCTCTTGGGGATGTGGGTTGCGTATATCATGTTCACCGTCCGCACTTGCGAGGGAAATCCCTTCTGTCCACCATTGTTCGGGGGCCTGGGCTCCTCCTCGTTGTCGCTATACAGCCCCTTTTCTTTGTTTTCGGCTCTTAACTTGCCTGCCTGCTTGAACACCCAACAATCCCTGTTGGTGCGATTGGCTGGCTTTTCGGGGGTGCCATGTATCTGGCACAAGCGGTCGAGTATTCGGTCCAAACTGGATGGGCCCTGGGTATTTATTTTGAATGGCTTTGTCTGTTGACCGGATTTGTAGCCTCGGAATCCGGCATTAACTGTCGTATCCTCGTTGCTGTCGCTGTTAACGCGGCGCTTTTGTTTGTTCCGACGCGACCTGTTGCTTTTGTCCTTGGTATTCAAATTACCAGGGTTCTTGGTTAAATTGTTGCTGCGAGCCAGCCAGCTGTCTTCTCCCGCGCAAAAGCGGGTCATGAGTGTCATGAGGGCTGCCATAGATTTCGGCTTTTCCTGTCCCTGGTGCCGGGCAAGCCACTCGTCACGGATATTATGCTTGAAGGCCGCTAAGGCCTCTGCGTCCGGATAGTCGACTATCTGGTTTTTCTTTGTTAGGAACTGTGTAAAGAATTGCCTGGCTGATTCCTCTAGCTGCTGAATTATGTGGCTTAGGTCATCGGCGTCCGGTGGTCGCACATAAGTGCCCTGGGAGTTGTTAAGGAATGCGGCTTCCAGGTCCTCCCAAGAACCGATTGAGTCTGCTGGCAAGCTGTTAAGCCAATGCCGGGCCGGTCCCTTAAGTTTGAGTGGGAGGTATTTGATGGCGTGTAGATCATCACCGCGGGCCATGTGGATATGAAGGAGATAATCCTCGATCCATACTGCAGGATCTGTTGTGCCATCGTACGATTTGATGTTTACGGGTTTTAAGCCCTCAGGGATTTTATGATCCATTACTTCATCTCTGAAGCATAGTGGGTGTGCGGTGCCTCTGTATTGGGCTCTATCACGACGCAGCTCGAAGGAGCTTTGTCTGTAGAGTTCGGCCCGGCCGGATTTATTGCATCCGGAGTGACGATCACCGTCACGTGCCGTGGGGCGCCTGTGCGACCCGTAGATCGATCTTGTTTGCCTTGCCTTATCCTCCAGTATGTCGCGCAGGTCGGGCGCATTTTCCCGTGCCTTAGTATGCTTGACGCGGCGTCGGGGCATGGCTTGAGTGGAGGGCCAAGAGGCCTCTCTGTCACGGCCACGAGGTTGCCGGTCAGCCATGTCATGCACTGGTGATGTAGGTGCTTCCTCCTCTAGTCGGGGTAGCAGCCTACGCTTTGGGTAACTCTTGGAGGGGCGTTCGAGTTCATAATCTTCGGCCGCAAGGACTTCAGTCCATCTGTCAGCTAGCAAATCCTGATCAGCTCTAAGCTATTGCTGCTTTTTCTTGAGGCTGCTTGCCGTGGCCATAAGCCTGCGTTTAAAATGCTCTTGCTCGGCGAGATCCTCTGGCACGACGAACTCGTCGTCGTCGAGGCTTGCCTCATCTTCGGAGGGAGGCGTATAATTATCGTCCTCAGCCTCTTGGTCCGCCGCCCTCTCGTGAGGGCTGCCTTCTCTGTCCTCCTATGCTGAATCTTGCTGGAGGGGGTTTTCTTCGGCGCTATTCGGAGTAGTATTATCTCCCGTGCCGGAATCACCGTTTTTGCTTTGGTGGGATTTAGAGTGGCGCCGCTGACGCCGGCGCTTGGGCTGTTTCTTAGAGGTATCGTCCCCCGCTATTCCATCTCCATCTCCATCCTTTGGAGTGTCCACCATATATATGTCATATGACGAGGTGGCCTTCTAGCGCCCTACAGGTGCTGGTTCTTGTTCGTCTCCTGCATCGTCGTCCATGCCGTCGATGTCTTTGGAGTCGAAGTCAAGCATGTCGGTTAAGTCGTCAATAGTGGCTACGAAGTGGGTGGTGGGTGGGTTTTGAATTTCTTCATCGTCTGTATCCCAACCTTGCTGACCGTAGTCCGGACAGGGCTCTCCTGATAAAGAGAGAGACTTTAGAGAATTCAGGATGTCACCGAAGGGCGCGTGCTGAAAGATGTCCGCGACAGTGAACTCCATTATCGGCACCCAATCGGATTCGATCAACAGGGGTGCGGGGGGCTCGGAGTTCGGAGTGGAATCCGGCTCCTCGGAGTCACGGGCCATGCGGAGTGCGGGGCTGGAGTTCGGCTCGATCGCCTTTGAGATCGCAGCCCCTGAGGCAGCGTCCAGCCGCTGATCCTCGATCGGCGTAGTAGGCTCCGAATCAATGGTCGGAACCGATGCGTGTGCGTCCTCCAAGGCGCTGTTCGGCAGCAGAGCTATATCATGCCCATCGAGACAGTGCGGCACGCTTGGCTGTGGCTCGAATCCGTCGAAGATCAAGTCCCCGCGGATGTTGGCCATGTAGTTTAGGCTTCCAAACCTGACCTGATGGCCAGGGGCGTAGCTTTCGATCTGCTCAAGGTGGCCAAGCGAATTGGCCCGCAGTGCGAAGCCGCCGAAGACGAAGATCTGTCCGGGGAGAAAAGTCTTACCCTGGACTGCATCGTTGTTGATGATCGAAGGAGCCATCGGGCCTAAAAGCGACGACACAGAGGAACTCTCAATAAAAGCACCAATGTCGGTGTCAAAACTGGCGGATCTCAGGTAGGGGGTCCCGAACTATGCGTCTAGGATCGATGGTAACAGGAGACAAGGGACACGATGTTTTACCCAGGTTCGGGCCCTCTTGATGGAGGTAAAACCCTACGTCCTGCTTGATTAATATTGATGATATGGGTAGTACAAGAGTAGATCTACCACGAGATCAAGGATGCTAAACCCTAGAAGCTAGCCTATGGTATGATTGTTATATGATGAAGTTGTCCTATGGACTAAAACCCTCCGGTTTATATAGACACCGGAGAGGGTTAGGGTTACACAAAGTCGGTTACAATGGTAGGAGATCTTGAATATCCGCATCGCCAAGCTTGCCTTCCATGCCAAGGAAAGTCCCATCCGGACACGGGACGAAGTCTTCAATCTTGTATCTTCATAGTCCTGGAGTCCGGCTGAAGGTATAGTCCGGCTACCCGAACACCCCCTAATCCAGGACTCCCTCACTAGATCCTCCCGGTGTCTATATAAACCGGAGGATTTAGTCCGGATAGGGGATATTCATTATCATAGCCATACAGGCTAGGCCTCTAGGGTTTATCCATTACGATCTCATGGTAGATCAACTCTTGTAATACTCATATTCATCAATATCAATCAAGCAAGACGTAGGGTATTACCTCCATAGAGAGGGCCTGAACCTGGGTAAAACATTGTGTCCCTTGTCTCCTATTACCATCGACCTTAGACGCACAGTTCGGGATCCCCTAGCCGAGATCCGCCGGTTTTGACACCGATATTGGTGCTTTCATTGAGAGTTCCATTGTGCCATCGCCAAGAGGTTTGGTGGCCTCTTCAATCATCTACAACGACGCTGTCCAAGGGGGAGTTTTCCTCCCCGGACAGATCTTCGTGTTCGGCTGCTTTGCACTGGGGGTCAACTCGCTTGACCATCTGGAGCAGATCGAAAGCTATGCCCCTGGCCATCAGATCGGATTTGGGATCTTGAACTATGTTGCAGACATCCGCGGAGACTTGATCTTCGCCGGATTCAAGACCGTGGCAAACACTCCTGGTCACCCCGATGGGCATGACCTAAATCTGTCATCGGACCGCATCCAGGAGACAACTCCTGTAACCGCTCTGGCCTTAGATCTGGAGCACACAGCTCTATCCAAGGACGGGAAGCTCAAGCCTGCCACGGAGGCCACAGATTCCCCGGTGTTGGAGCCGCACATAGACTTGATCTCACATGATACCTATGCCACCGGAACTCCGGACTCGTCTCTGGTCATAAGTTCCGAACCATGTGAGCCCGTGGGCGCCGAACTTGATTGTTTATCGATCTTTGAATTCAGCACCGCAGACATCTTCCAGCACTCGCCTTTGGGCGACATGCTAGACTCATTAAAGAACATGTCCTTGGTGGAGGACTCACAGCCGAACTACATCCGGTTTGAACTAGGGGCTGACGATGGAGAATTTTGCTTCCCTCCCGCCACCCACTTCATAGCCACGGTCGAGGATTTAACTGACACGCTTGATTACGACTCCGAAGACATCGATGGTATGGACGACGATGTCGGAGAAGAAGAGGCCCAGAACCCGCCGTTCACCGGATGTTGGACGACCACTTCCTCGTATGATGTATACATGGTGGATGCACCAAAGGAGAACAGCGGCGATGACAAGGAAGATCCAGTAGAGGATAAACCTTCCAAAATACAATCAAAGCGCTGACGTTAGCAGCGCTGCTCTAAGTCACGCCGCAGTAAAGACATCAACACCGGCACAGGAGAAGATAACACTCCGGAAGGAGCCAAAGACAATGAAGACCCCGTTGGCATAGCTACTGAGCAGGATGAACGGGAAGATGGGCAGGTCAGCCCTGGTAAATAGGCCATGCAAGAAGACTCGAAGGACGATAATTATCTTCCGCTCTTCGAGGATGAGGTGAGCCTCAGCACCGAAGATTTCATCGTGCCTGAGGAACCTCTTGAGCAGGAGCGCTTCAAGCGCCTTCTAATAGCCACTCCAAGGAGCCTAAAAAAGAAGCAACAGTGGCTTCAAGATGACCAAGATCTGCTCAACGATAAATGGACCAATGTCCTAGCAGCTGAAGAATACGGCCTCAAGCGCCCAACCAAAATCTACTTGAAGCGCAAATTTCTACCTCGGTTCGACGAGGAGGTGCCGGAACACATACCACCATCGCACAATACGGCTGACCGACCACCACATGGTCGGGAAAAAACGGCAACTCAAGCCGAACACCAGCCTACCCCGCCTCATCACAAAGGCAGAGGTAAATTAGCCCATGACCATACATATGACCTTCGGCAGGACTTGAACAATAAAGCAGGACACACCAGATCGATCTACGGATCGCGAGGACGTGCCCTGACACGCGACGACGGCCATCTATTCAAACGTGACAAGCCTAGTCATGCACGGGCTGAAAGCCGCAAACGGACTCCATCAGAGCTACGTCGCGATACAACCCGATATAGAGGCGCTGCACACCCTCATTGCTTCATCGACGATGTCATGGAACATGAATTCCCAGAAGGGTTTGAACCCGTGAATATTGAATCATACGACGGGACAACTGATCCCTCTGTATGGATCGAGGACTTCATCTTCCAGATCCAGATGGCCCGTGGAGATGACCTCCACGCCATCAAATACCTCCCGCTAAAGCTTAAAGGACCAGCTCGACACTGGTTAAATAGCCTGCCTGAAAATTCTATCAGCAGTTGGGAGGACTTGGAAGAAGCCTTCCTCGACAACTTCCAAGGTACATATGTCCAGCCACCAGACACCGATGACTTAAGCCACATAGTTCAACAACCTGGAGAGTCAGCCAGGAAATTCCGGAGTAGGTTCCTAACCAAAAAGAACCAGATCATTGACTGTCCGGATGCCGAAGCCCTAGTGGGCTTTAAGCATAGCATCCGCAATGAATGGCTCGCTCGCCACCTCGGCCAACAAAAGCCAAAATCTATGGCAGCCCTTATGACACTCTTGACCTGCTTTTGCGCGGGCGAGGATAGTTGGCTGGCCCGCAACAAAAACAATGCAAGCGACGCCGGCACCCCTGAAGCTAAAACTAGGAAAGACAACTCTCGACGCAACAGATACAAGCGTCGAAACAACAATGACAACACCGAGGATACGACGGCCAATGCTGGATTCAATGGTTCTAAGTCCGGTCAGCGGAAGAAGCCGTTCCAAAAGAACAATTCAGGCCCATCCAGCTTGGACCGCATACTTGATCGTTCGTGCCAGATTCATGGCACCCCAGACAAACCACCAAATCACACCAATAGAGATTGTTGGGTTTTGAAATAGGCCGGCAAGCTAAATGCAGAAAACAAGGATAAGGGATCGCAAAGCAAGGACTACGACGAGGATCCCTGACCACCAAACACAGGGGGACAGAAAAAGTTTCCCCATCAAGTCAAAATGGTGAACATGGTATATGCTACCCACATCCCCAAGAGGGAGCGCAAGCGCGCGCCCAGGGACGTCTACGTGATAGAGCCAGTCGCCCCAAAATTTAACTCATGGTCGTCATGCCCGATCACTTTTGATCGCCGGGATCATCCGACCAGTATCTGTCATGGCGGCTCAGCCGCACTAATCCTCGACCCAATCATTGATGGATTTCACCTGATGCTCGTCCTTATGGATGGCAGTAGCAGCCTCAATCTGGTCTATCAGGATACAATGTGAAAAATGGGCATTAATCCATCACAGATCAAGCCCACAAAGACTACCTTCAAAGGAGTCATACCAGGTGTAGAGGCCCGCTGTACGGGCTCAATCACACTAGAGATTGTCTTCGGATCTCCGGGCAACTTCCGAAGCGAGGAGTTAATCTTCGACATAGTCCCCTTTCGCAGCGGCTATCATGCACTGCTCAGACGGACCACATTCGCCCGATTCAACGCAGTGCCACACTATGCTTATCTCAAGATGAAGATGCCCGGTCCACGTGGCGTCATAAAAGTCAATGGAAATACGGAACGCTCCCTCCGTATAGAAGAGCACACAGCTGCCTTAGTAGCAGAAGTACAGAGCGACCTTCTCAAGAAGAACCTTTATTCGGATGCCGAGCCCACAAACACCGTCAAGAGGGTCCGAACTACCCTGCAGTAGGAAAGCTCAGCTCGTCAAGAGCTAGACTAGCAATCCGGCCTTCGTCTCAGTCCCGGTCAAGTTGTGGCATTCGTGCCACGCGTACATAACTACGCACTCAAAATTCCATGGGCATTGATGGAGGCATAACTAGCTTGTGATCCATAGTACGGCTCTACCGACATCGGATACACACATACTTTCACTTTTTCTCTTTCTCCTTTTCAAGTTTCTTTCCCACATGCCTTCGCAGATGGCCTGGCCACCTTTTTGAAGGATAAAAACACCAAGGCGACAAGAAGCATTAGCGTACTGGGGAACCTTTAGGTGGTTCCTTTATCGATCCCTTTACCTGTTTTTCAGGACCCACACGCAGCTCTCCCTTGGTTAAGGCATGATAACTAGCCCCCTACTTATTGCATTACTTGTATAAACACGCTTTAACACACCAATGAAATTATAATAAGAACAGTTTGCGCCTCAAATTTACGGCCCTAGCTTATCACTTGTTCTTCTTTTTCTTCCTTTTTTGTCTTTTCTTTTCTAGTAAACTCTATCAGGTAGCACCCGTACACTTTGGTACGTTTGATGTTTGCCGGGGGCTTCATAGCACCCCGCACTACGGCAACAAAAAGTTCGGACACTTTTATAGTATAGTTCGGCACCCCGAATTTAGCATTATATGCATTGGCTCCGAATCATGTCTTTGTTCAATAGTTGGGTTGCCCGGCTCCTGTGCTTGCTACCTTATGTTCCGCTATATCTGCTAAGGTAGTAAAGGGAGAACTACTACGATTGTGCCTTGGTTTATACAAAGGAGCACCTCAGCAGAGAAAGCCGAAAACTGACTCTCATGATGCGGCGAGAGCCGGTCAGCTATTCGGAGGTTGCAAATCGTTGGAGATTTCCTCCGCATTATGCGAAGGATTGGTACTTCCCGATTAGACGCTTATAGCACTCTAGTTCAGATACTAGGGGCTGCGCCCATGTTTTTATTGTCGAACTCCTATGGCTAAGTGAGGGCGTTACAGCCGCATAGTCTGGTTGCCTGGTTCGTTGCGCTAAACAACTCGTTGAAGGACCATCTAATTGGATCAAGATTGTTTAGATTCCATCCCGAACACCCCCGTACTACCTACGTGGGGGCAGAAGCCGACGACTGGTTAACACTCAACACGGCCGCACAGGAGGTAAAATTTTAAAACATAACAAGCACTATATTACAAACCCACTTTGTTTCATCATACAAGGTAGAGGGAACTTGAACACATTCATTCAAAGATCGCGTCTTTCGCGCACTGACCCGCAACAATGCGGGACCCCTCCATGATATCGCCAAAGTATCGCTCAGGTGTGCGGTGCTCCTTGCCCTCAGCCGGCCCCTCGGTCGCCAACATGACGACGTCCATCTTCGCCCACTAGACCTTGACATAGGAGAAGTCTAGACACGCGCCCTCGATGCAGACGGACCGCTTGACGACGTCCAGCCGAGGACAGGCATCCACCAGCCTTTTTACGAGGCCAAAGTAACTACTGGGTATAGCTTCGACTGGCCACAACTGTATTTCTAAATCCTTCATGGCCAGTTCGGCCACCCAGTGCAGCTCGACCAGCTGTTTTAGGTGATCGCTTAAGGGCACCGGATGTTTTGGCGCAAGATATTGTGACCAGAACAACTTCTCCGTGGAGCTCCCTTCTTCGGCTCGGAAGAACTCCATGGCGTCGGTCACACTGCGTGGCAGATCAGCAAAAGCCTCTAGAGAACTCCGAATCCGGGTTAGTAAAAGATATTTCCTCTTCACATTCTTGCTTTGCATATTGAATGCCTTACCCGCTGTGATCTTCCTGGCCTCCTAGATCTCCTGGAAGGCGCCCTGGGCTTCACTCCGGGCCATCTCCGCACTCTTACGAGCCTTGGCAAGTTCGGCCTCTTGAGCCGACACATTGTGCTCCAATGTCTCGCACTTTCTCACCGCGTCCTAGAGCTCCTGTTGGACCTCGTTGACTCGGGCCTTGAGCTTCTTACGGGCGGCCTACTCCTTGACAGCCTTCCCCTCGGCTTCGGCCAGGGCCTTTCTTAGGGCCTCGACCTCGGTCGTCACTTCTGTACATATCATGAAACTTCGGTCAAATGCATATCATTTTACTTTTTCCGAATACATAATGGGTTATCACATACCTTGTTTTTCTTGGAGCTGCCTCCTCACCTGGCCGAGCTCATTCTCGGCCTAAAAAATCTCTAGTCTCCGCTTAAGTTCGGAGACCTCGGCAGTATGTGAGGCTGCGGCCAACAGCGACGCCTGCGTATTCATTTCAGACAATTTAGTTAGTTTCCTACTGTTAGTGTCAAAACCGGCGGATCTCGGGTAGGGGGTCCCGAACTGTGCGTCTAGGCCGGATGGTAACAGGAGGCAAGGGACATGAAGTTTTACCCAGGTTCGGGCCCTCTCTATGGAGGTAAAACCCTACGTCCTACTTGATTAATATTGATGATATGGGTAGTACAAGAGTAGATCTACCACGAGATCGAAGAGGCTAAACCCTAGAAGCTAGCCTATGGTATGATTGTTGATGTGGATGTTGTCCTACGGACTAAAACCCTCCAGTTTATATAGACACCAGAGAGGGTCAGGGTTACACAAAGTCGGTTACAATGGTAGGATATCTAGATATCCGTATCGCCAAGCTTGCCTTCCATGCCAAGGAAAGTCCCTTCCGGACACGGGACGGAGTCTTCAATCTTGTATCTTCATAGTCCAGGAGTCCGGCTGAAGGTATAGTCCGGCCATCCGAACACCCCCTAATCCAGGACTCCCTCAGTAGCCCCTGAACCAGGCTTCAATGACGACGAGTCCGGCGCGCAGATTGTGTTCGGCATTGCAAGGCGGGTTCCTCCTCCAAGTACTTCATAGAAGATTTTGAACACAAAGATAGTGTCCGGCTCTTCAAAATAAGTTTCCACATATTGCCATAGAGAGAATAATATTTACACAAATCTAATCTGCTGACGTATTTCGTAGTATGACACACCACGACCAAGCCTTTATCCGAGTCATTTCATTATCCCACCTCAGTGCGTCATGCGAGGCGATTTCCTTGGCACATCTTGTTAAAGCAGAGATCGTGTCCCCTTATCCCGGGATTCTCATCAATACGGGCGTGGGTAACCCAACTACGCCATTGATTACGGCGCTTGGATATAAGCGAGGTTTACCAGGCTGGTGGGACATGTAGTTGCGTCCATCCATATAAGGGGATAAGGGTCCACCTTTTCACCTACGCCTTCTTCCTCCTTCGCCTATCCATTCTTGCACACTCGAGCTCCAACGCCCAAGTCCGCATTCCCCACCTCAACCTTCTCCAGCCATGTCCGGAGCGGGAGGCAAGTGGATGGTCTCCTCCGTCACGGGGGGACACATCAAAAAGCTGAGGAAGGCCGGATACCTATCTAATGACATCGCATACCGGCTTCCCAAAAAGGGGCAGCTCATCCCCACCCCTAGGCCCCATGAGAGGGTGGTGTTCCTCCCCCATTTCCTCCGCGGACTGGGCTTCCCTCTCCACCCATTTGTCCGGGGGCTCATGTTCTACTATGGCCTGGATTTCCATGATCTGGCCCTGAACTTCGTCCTCAACATCTCGGCGTTTATCGTCGTGTGCGAGGCCTTCCTCCCCATCCCCCCATTTCGGCCTATGGCTCAAGACTTTCAACGTCAAGCCGAAGGTGGTGCACGGAAACCAGGCGGACTACGGAGGCGCCATGGTGGGCAAGATGGCCAATGTCCAATGGCTCGAGGGCTCCTTTATGGAGACCCTGAAGGGGTGGCAATCAGGGTGGTTTTACATCACCGAGCCGCGCGACACCGAATGGGTCGCACCCCCTGAGTTTCGATCCGGACCCCCTACGCGGCTCACCTCCTGGAAGGAGACGGGCCTGTCGTGGGGTAAGAAGGGAGAGCTGACCAGACTCCAAACATGCGTCCAAACCCTGGTGGACAAGAAGCTCAAACTTGTCAACGTAGTCCAGGTTATTCTCATCCGCTTGATCCTCCCGTGTCAACAACAGGCTTTCAACCTGTGGGAGTTCGACCTGGCGCGGCACCAAACTCTGAGCAGGCTCTTTGTCGGTGTCAAAACCGGCGGATCTCGGGTAGTGGGTCCCGAACTATGCGTGTAGGCCGGATGGTAACAGGAGACAAGGGACATGATGTTTTTACCCAGGTTCGGGCCCTCACGATGGAGGTAATAGCCTATTCCTGCTTGATTAATATTGATGATATGGGTAGTACAAGAGTAGATCTACCACGAGATCAAGGAGGCTAAACCCTAGAACCTAGCCTATGGTATGATTGTTGTATATGGAGTTGATTGCCTACGGACTACAACCCTCCAGTTTATATAGACACCGGATAGGGTTAGGGTTACATAGAGTCGGTTACAATGGTAGGAGATCTTGAATATCCGCATCGCCAAGCTTGCCTTCCATGCCAAGGAAAGTCCCATCCGGACACGGGGCGAAGTCTTCAATCTTGTATCTTCATAGTCCAGGAGTCCGGCTGAAGGTATAGTCCGGCTACCCGAACACCCCCTAATCCAGGACTCCCTCAGTAGCCCCTGAACCAGGCTTCAATGACGACAAGTCCGGCAGGCAAATTGTCTTCGGCATTGCAGGGCGGGTTCCTCCTCCAAGTCCTTCATAGAAGATTGTAAACACCAAGAGTAGTGTCCGGCTCTGCAAAATGAGCTTCCACATATTGCCATAGAGAGAATAATATTAACACAAATCAAATCTGCTGACGTATTCCGCAGTGCGTCATCACACTACAGCCAAGTCCTTCGCTCGAATCGTTTTCACTTTTCCACCTCAGCATGTTTTGCGAGGCGGTTTCCTTGGCACGTCTTGTCAAAGCAGAGATTGTGTACCCCCCTTTTATGGGATTCTCATCAATACGGACGTGGGTAACCCAACCGCGACACTTATCACGGCGCTTGGGAGGCAAGCGAGTTTTACTAGGCAGGTGGGGACGCACAACTGCATCCGCCCATATAAGGGGACAAGGATCCACCTTTTTACCTACGCCTTCTTCCTCTGCCTATCCATCTCCTGCGCATCCGAGCTCCAGCGCCCAAGCCCGCGCTTCCTACCTCAACCTCCTCCAGCAATGTCCGGAGCGGGAGGCAAGTGGATGGTCTCCTCCGTCACGGAGGGTAAAGTCAAGAAGCTAAGGAAGGCCGGATACCTGTCCAAGGATATCGCGCACTGGCTTCCCGAAGAGGGGCAACTTCTCCCCACCCCAAGGCCCCATGAGAGGGTAGTATTTCTCCCCCACTTCCTCCGTGGACTGGGTTTTCCACTCCACCCATTTGTCCGGGGACTCATGTTCTACTACGGCCTGGATTTCCACGATCTGGCTCTGAACTTCATCCTCAACATCTCGGCGTTTATCGTCATGTGCGAGGCTTTTCTCCGCGTCCGCCCTCATTTCGGCCTCTGGCTCAAGACCTTCAACGTCAAGCCCAAGGTGGTGCATGGCAGCCAGGCGGAGTGCGGAGGCACCATGGCGGGCAAGATGGACAACGTCCTATGGTTCGAGGGCTCTTTCGTGGAGACCCTAAAGGGATGGCAATCCGGGTGGTTTTATATCACCGAGCCGTGCGGTTCGAAATGGACCGCAGCCCCCGAGTTCCGATCCGGACCCCCCACGCGGCTTATGTCCTGGAAAGAGACGGGCCTGTCGTGGGGTGATGAAAAAGAGGTGACCGAATTGCAAACATGCATCCAGTCCCTGGTGAACAAGCCAGTCCGGCTTGTTAATGTAATCCAGGTTATGCTCGTCCGCCGGATCCTCCCATGCCAACAACGGGATTTTAATCTATGGGAGTTCGACCTGGCGCAACATCAAACCCTCAGCAGGCTCTTTGACACGACGTACGAAGACGCCTGGAAGATGCTATTCAAGGGCGCCGAGGCTCCCGCATCCGCTTCCGAGGACCGCAAATACAGCTCGCAGCGTCACGCTAGTGAGGTATGCCATCTACACCTTTTACAAGATGTTAAGCTTTTTTCATAGTTTGACTCTATGCGGGATCTAAATTCCCTTACCTTTGACAGGCTTGGCGGGCGATATCCGGACCGATTAACTGTCCGGCTCCGCTGCCCGAAGACCCAGCCCCAGCTCTACTAGCGAAGCTGCTGGTTCTGACGCCTTATGTGGTGCCGGAGAAGAAGGCCAAGAAGAAGAAGGCCACGGGGACTCGAAAGAGTACCCATAATGTGGTGGTGTCGGACTCGTCATCCGACGAGTCCGAGACGCTCTCCTCCCGTGAGAACGAGGAGGAGGAAGAAGAACACTCTCCCCCTCTAGCAGGGGGAGGAAAGAAAAGGAAGGCCGCCCCAACTGGGGAGGCCGAAGGGTCCAGGAAGAGGAAGACCCCTCCGCCGAACTACTCCCCCGACGCCGAAGAGGACGAAGAGGAGTGGCCAGATAGGGCCAAGCGTCTGGCGAAATCGTAAGTATTCAGATATCAGAGTAACTCATGACATTGCTTTGTTGCACAACCTTTCCTAATGTCAAACATAATTATGCAGCCCGCCCCGGGCCGAACTCAACGAGTCGTCGAGCGGCTCCCTGGATTCATCGGACGTGAACTCAGTTCCGCCCGCTGTCTCCTCCCGCACTGTGGATGACGCCGAAGTGGCGTCGCAACGAGCTCCGGGGCAGGAGGAGGTGATCCTGGAGGAGCCGCAAGGCGACCTCCCAGACTCCAGGAGTAAAGGGGACAAGACCCCCCAGGGCTCCAAGTCCGGCTTTGTGCCGGACACCGCGCCGGAATCTTCAATAGTTCCGGACCGCGGTAGGGGAAGTCCTTCCAAGAGGAGCAAGCCTTCTGAGCCGGCGGCCTCCGTCCAACCGCAGGTGCCGGACAATCTGCTGGAGGTGCTTGACGGTGCCTCCATCGACGAGGAGCACCGTACTATTATGAGTACGGTGATCCAAAAGGTTCGGTCCGCCAAGAGTGGACTGAGTGAAGCTTGCGCTAGCCTTCTACCAGGCTTCGAGGTAAGTAAAAAATATGTAAGAATATAACCGCATAGACAGTAGCCCCTGATGCTCTGTTTGGCGTTCGGAAAGAAAAGCCGAATAGAGGATCTATTAAATTTCGCAGGAGTCTAACAACAAAGAGTCAATATGCGTATGCAGGCTTCGCTGCTAGCCACCGCCGCACTGACTGCGAACGTTGGTGCCCTAAAACAGGGACTCGAGCGGACCGAGCAAGAGCTCGGCCTTGCCAATCGGCAGCTCGAGGAGAAAGAAGGTAAGAAATACCTTACAAAAAAGGTGCCTATAAAAAGACGTGATTGCAAAAAATAACAGGATTGTATTGCTTATTGTAGGGGCCACGACTGAGGTGGCGACCCTCAAGCAGGCGCTGTCCGAGGCCGAAAAGAAAGCGGCCGCAGAGCGCACCGAGCGAGAGAGACTTGAGGCCCGTGTCGGCGAGGTGCAGCAGGAGCTTCAGGCTCTCATGAAAAAACATGAGAATCTGGAGCTTGAGTCAAAGACGCAAGCGTCCGAGCTCGTGGCGGCCCTTGAGACTGCCAAGTCTGCCAAGGCCGAAGCCCAAAAGGCCCTCCAAGAGTTGGAGGAGGTGAAAAAGATAGCAGCGGGTAAGGCATTCTTTATGCAAAGCAGAAATATAAAAGTAAACTACTTGTTACTTACCCGAATCCGGAGCTCTCCAGGGGCATTCATAGATCTTCCCTGCAGCGTATCCGACACCACCGCATTCTACCGAGCTGAAGAGGGCAGCTCGACGGAGAAGGTGTTCTGGTCTCAGTATGCTGAGGCCGGACACCCTGTGCCCTTGAGCGACCAGCTGAAACAGCTGGTCGAGCTCCACAAGGTGGCTGAACAGGCCATGAAGGGCTTCATAGTTCGGCTATGGCCCGGAGAGGCCCTGCCTAGGAGCTACTTCGGGCTGGTGCGGCGGCTGGTGGAGGCCTTTCCAAGGCTCGAGGTCATCAAGCGCTCCATCTGCATCGAAGGTGCTCGTAGGGCCCTTGCCCGTGCAAAGGTGCACTAGGGTAAGCTGGACGATGAGAAGCTTGTTAGGGACGGGCCGCCGCCGGGGAAGGAGCATCGCAAGCCCGAGAAATACTACAAGGATGTTCTTGCGGGTGCCCGCCTTGTGGCGGATGAGTGCACCAAGGATGTAATTTTTCAATGAACTCGCTCGTGTTTATCCTGTGCGCTGAAAGCTTGTTCATATGCGCTAAGCAATGCTTATTGAATTTAAAATGTTACTTTCTGTGCGGCCGTTTATCAAAAATTGAGAGATGGCCAGTCGTCGGCTTCTGCCCCCATGCCACTAGTGCTAGGGTGTTCGGGATAAACCTGAGCGCTCTTTTTCCCATAGTTGGGTCCTTCGAGGGAGGCGCTCAGCACAACGAACCAGGCAATCGGACTATAATGCTTGAACATTCTCACTTAGCCATAGAACTCTATAATTTTAAATTTCGGCGAAGCCCCTAGTTCGGAAGACCGAGTTCGGGGCGCTATCCACGCCTTGGCCAGACAAAGCCAGCTCCTCGCTCAAAGCGGCATAAGCTTTTAGGGACTCGAAAAACCTCTCGAACAGTGACCGGTCTCTCGCCACATCATGACAGTCAGTTTTAGCTTTCCCCACTGAGGTGCTTAACCCAGCTGAACCGGGGCACAATCGCAGTGGTTCTCCTAGTGCTACCTTAGCCGATAGAGCGGAACGTAAGGCACCAAAACATAAGAGCTGGGCAAACCCAACTATTGACCCAAATCATGATTCGGAGCCGATGCATATAGTGCTATAAGTTCGGGGTGCCGCACTTGTGAAAGTGTACGGACTTCTCACACCATTATGAGGGGTACTGAAGCCCCTGGCGTGTTTGCCGTACCATGGTGTACGGGTGCAATCATGTCATTTAATGAACATAAATGTGAAAACAAGATAATGCAAAAATAGATAGGAAGCCAAGCATTGTTTATAGAGAGGCTATTTATCAAAGCTGAACGATACAAATAGTGCGGTAAGCAAAAGATATTGGACTATTTAGTATGTCCTGACCAGGGGCAGGCTGCGGAATTGTATTTAAAACAGGTATACCGCTCGTAACAGAGACCACCTGGGAGTTCCATAATGCGGCATGGCTTATCTGCCTCCCTGGATCTTGCATCGTTTGTGCGGCAGTCGAATTGCCGAACAGGTCGTCTGAAGTATGGAGTCCTGAAAGTAAGAAAAAATTAAAAAAAGAATCTGGCAGCCCCTAGTACGTTTTAAGCCGTATTTTGGGCGTGCCGTTATTGTGCCCCTTCCCCTGTGCCCATGGTATTTCAAGGGCGTAGTTATGTACGCGAGGTACTGGTTTTGCTATGTCGTGAAAGCTGGGGTTGGGGCCGCATTGCTACGCTTGCTCAGAGTGTGCCAGGCGGTCCTGCTATGGGTTACTCCGGGCGCACTTGGCAGTGTCTGGCTTTTTAATGGCCGGACTGGAGAATTGCCTGAGAAGGCTACTTTGTACCTCCGCTGCGAGAGCCGCCGTATGCTCCTCCGTATGGAGGGAGCGTTCGGTGTTTCCGTTGACCGTAATTACTCCTCGAGGGCCTGGCATCTTGAGCTTGAGATATGCATAGTGCGGCACCGCATTGAACTTTGCGAATGCGGTTCGTCCGAGCAGGGCGTGATAGCCACTGCGAAACGGGACTATATCGAAGATTAACTCTTCGCTTTGGAAATTGTCCGGGGATCCGAAGACCACGTCAAGTGTTACTGAGCCTGTACAGTTGGCTTCTACACCTGGTATAACGCCTTTAAAGGTCGTTCTTGTGGGCTTAATCCTTGAGGGATCTATGCCCATTTTCTGCACTGTATCCTGATAAAGAAGGTTCAGGCTACTGCCGCCGTCCATGAGGACTCTTGTGAGATGAAATCCATCGATGATTGGGTCGAGAACCAATGCGGCGAAGCCGCCATGACGGATGCTAGTGGGATGGTCCCTTCGATCAAACGTGATCGGGCAGGAGGACCATGGGTTGAACTTTGGGGCGACTGGCTCCATCGCGTATACGTCCTGTAGCGCACGCTTCCGCTCCCGCTTGGGAATGTGGGTTGCGTATATCATGTTCACCGTCCGCACTTGTGGGGGAAAGCCCTTCTGTCCATTGTTGTTCGGTGGCTTGGGCTCCTCGGTGTCGCTGTGTAGCCCCTTGTCTCTATTTTCGGCCCTTAACTTGCCTGCCTGCTTGAACACCCAACAATCCCTATTAGTGTGATTGGCTGGCCTTTCAAGGGTGCCATGTATCTGGCACAAGCGATCGAGTATTCGGTCCAAACTGGACGGGCCCTGAGTATTCTTTTTGAATGCCTTTTTCCACTGACCGGATTTATAGCCTTTGAATCCGGCATTGACTGCCGTGTCTTCATTGCTGTCGCTGCTAACGCGGCGTTTGTGCTTATTCTGACGTGTCCTGCCACTTTTGTCCTTGGTATCCAAATTACCAGGGTTCTTTGATAAGTTGTTACTGCGAGCTAGCCAGTTGTCTTCTCCCGCGCAAAAGCGGGTCATGAGTGTCGTGAGGGCTTCCATGGATTTCGGCTTTTCCTGTCCCAGGTGCCGGGCAAGCCACTCATCGCGGATGTTATGCTTGAAGGCTGCTAGGGCCTCTGCGTCCGAACAGTCAACTATCTGGTTTTTCTTTGTTAGGAACCGTGTCCAGAATTGTCTAGCCGATTCCTCTGGCTGCTGGATTATGTGGCTTAAGTCGTCGGCATCCGGTGGTCGCACGTAAGTGCCCTGGAAGTTGTCGAGGAATGCAGCTTCCAGGTCCTCCCAAGAACCAATTGAGTCTGCTGGAAAGCTGTTAAGCCAATGCCTGGCTGGTCCTTTAAGTTTGAGCGGC
Organism: Triticum aestivum; assembly: GCF_018294505.1. Taxonomy (NCBI): domain Eukaryota; kingdom Viridiplantae; phylum Streptophyta; class Magnoliopsida; order Poales; family Poaceae; genus Triticum; species Triticum aestivum. The sequence goes on from NC_057800.1 coordinate 526,826,215, forward strand.
AGGTATTTCATGGCGTGTAGATCATCGCCGCGTGCCATGTGGATGTGAAGGAGATAATCCTCGATCCATACCGCCGGATCTGTTGTGCCATCGTATGATTCGATGTTTACAGGTTCGAAACCCTCTGGGATTTTATGATCCATTACTTCATTCATGAAGCATAGCGGGTGTGCGGTGCCTCTGTACTGGGCTATATCACGACGCAGCTCGGGAGAGCTATGTCTGTTGTGTTCGGCCCGGCCGGATTTGTTGTATCCGGAGTGAAGATCATTGTCACATGCCGTAGGACGCCTGCGCGATCCGTAGATCGATCTTGTTTGTCTTGCCTTATCCTCTAGTATGTCTCGCAGGTCGGGCGCATTTTCCGGTGCCTTAGTTGAGCGGCGTCGGGGCATGGCTTGGGTGGAGGCCGAGAGGCCTCTCTGTCGTGGCCGCGAGGTGGCCGGTCTGCCATGTCATGCACTGGTGATGTAGGTGCTTCCTCCTCTGATCGGGGTAGCGGCCTGCGCTTTGGGTAACTCTTGGAGGGGCGTTCGAGTTCATACTCTTCGGCCGCAAGGACTTCAGTCCATCTGTCAGCTAGCAAATCTTGGGCAGCTCTAAGCTGTTGCTGCTTTTTCTTGAGGCTGCTTGTCGTGGCTAAAAGCCTGCGTTTAAAATGCTCTTGTTTGGCGGGGTCTGATGGTATGACGAATTCGTCGTCATCGAGGCTTGCCTCGTCTTCGGAGGGAGGCGTATAGTTATCATCCTCAACCTCTCGGTCTGCCGCTCTCTCATGAGGGCTGGCTTTTCCATCTTCCTGTGCCGAATCTTGTTGAGGTGGGTGTTCTTCGGCGCTATCCGGGGTAGTATTATCTCACGTGCCAGAATCACTGTTTTTGCTTTGGCGGGATTTAGAGCGGCGCCGCTGACGTCGGCGCTTTGGCTATTTCTTGGGGGAGTCATCCCCCACTGTTCCATCGCCATCTCCATCTTTTGGAGTATCCACCATATATATGTCATATGACGAGGTGGCCTTCCAGCGCCCTACAAGTGCTGGTTCCTGTTCGTCTCCTACATCGTCGTCCATGCCGTCGATGTCTTCGGAGCTGAAGTCAAGCATGTCGGTTAGATCGTCGACAGTGGCTACAAAGTGGGTGGTGGGTGGGCTTTGAATTTCCTCATCATCCGTATCCCACCCTCGCTGACCGTAGTCCGGCCAGGGCTCTCCTGATAAAGAGAGAGACTTAAGAGAATTCAGGATGTCGCCAAAAGGCGAATGCTGAAAGATGTCTGCGGCGGTGAACTCCATTATCGGCGCCCAATCGGATTCAATTGGCAGGGGTGCGGGGGGTTCGGAGTCCGGGGAGGAGTCCGGATCCTCGGTGTCACGGGTCGTGCAGAGTGCGGGGCTAGCGTTCGGCTCGATCGCCTTTGAGATCGAAGCCCCCGAGGTGACGTCCGACCGCTCATCCTCGATTGGTGCAATAGGCTCCGAGTTAGGGGTCAGAACCGATGCGTGTGCGGCCTCCAGGACACTCTCCGGAGGCAGAGCTAGATCATGCCCCTTGAGATAGTGCGGCGCGCTTGGCCGTGGCTCGAACCCGTCGAAGATCAAGTCTCCACGGATGTCAGCCATGTAGTTTAAGCTTCCAAACCTGACTTGATGGCCAGGGGCGTAGCTTTCGATCTGCTCCAGGTGGCCGAGCGAATTGGCCCGCAGAGCGAAGCCACCGAAGACGAAGATCTGTCCGGGGAGAAAAGTCTCACCCTGGACCGCATCGTTGTTGATGATCAAAGGAGCCATCGGGCCTAAAGGCGACGACACAGAGGAACTCTCAATGAAAGCACCAATGTCGGTGTCAAAACCGGCGGATCTCGGGTAGTGGGTCCCGAACTGTCCGTCTAGGCCGGATGGTAACAGGAGACAAGGGACACGATGTTTTTACCCAGGTTCGGGCCCTCTTGATGGAGGTAATACCCTACTCCTGCTTGATTAATATTGATGATATGGGTAGTACAAGAGTAGATCTACCACGAGATCAAGGAGGCTAAACCCTAGAAGCTAGCCTATGGTATGATTGTTGTATATGGAGTTGATTGCCTACGGACTACAACCCTCCGGTTTATATAGACACCGGATAGGGTTAGGGTTACATAGAGTCGGTTACAATGGTAGGAGATCTTGAATATCCGCATCGCCAAGCTTGCCTTCCACGCCAAGGAAAGTCCCATCCGGACACGGGGCGAAGTCTTCAATCTTGTATCTTCATAGTCTGGGAGTCCGGCTGAAGGTATAGTCCGGCTACCCGAACACCCCCTAATCCAGGACTCCCTCACTCTTCGACACGATGTACGAAGATGCCTGGAAGGTGCTTTTCAAGGGCGCTGAGGCTCCCGCATCCGCTACCGAGGATCGCAGATTCAGCGTGCAGCATCACGCTTTCGCGGTAAGCTGTCTTTTCCTTTTATAGGGTATCAGTTTTTCATAGTTTGACTCCATGCGGGATCTAAGCTCCCTTACCTTTGATAGGATTGGCAGGTGACATCCGGACAGATCAACAGTCTGGCTCTTTTGCCCGAAGGCCCAGCGGATGCTCGGTTGGCGAAGCTGCTGGTTCCGGCACCCTATGTGGTGCCGGAGAAGAAGGCCGCAAAAAAGGCCGCGGGGACTCGAAAGAGTGCCCGGCGCCAGGAGGTGTCGGATCCATCATCCGATGGTTCCGAGGCTCATTCCTCCCGTGAAGACGAGGAGGAAGAAGAAGAGACCTCTCCCCCTCCAGCGGGAGGCGAGAAGAAAAGGAAGGCCGCCTCTTTGGGGAGGCCGGAGGGTCCAAGAAGGGGAAACCCTTCCTCCGGACTACTCCATCGACGCCGTCAACGACGGAGAGGAGTGGAAGCCCAGGGCCAAGCCCCTGGGAAAATCGTAAGTATCCGAATACCAGAGTAATTCATAGTATTCGTTTATTGCACAGCTTTCCCTCACATCGAATATGTTTATGCAGCCCACCCAAAGACCGGCTCGACGCGTCGTCGAGTGGCTCACTAGACTCGTCGGATGTGAACTCGCTTCCGACGGCTTATTCCCCCCGCCCTACGGACGACACCGAAGTGTTGTCCCAACAGGTTCCAAGCCGGGAGGAGGTGGTCCTGGAGGCGCCGCAAGGCGACCTCTCGGACTCCAGGAGTAAAGGGGATGAAACCCCCCAGGGCTCCAACTCCGGCTCTAGGACGGACACTGCTCCGGAACCTTCAAAGGTTCCAGAGTCCGGCGGGGGACCTCTTTCCAAGAGGAGCAAGTCCACCGTGCCAGTGGCCCCCGTCCAACTGGAGGCGACGAACAATATGTTGGGGGCGCTCCAAGGCGCCTCCATCGACGAGGAGCACCACACTATTATGAGTGCGGTGGTCCAGAAGGTTCAGTCCGCCAAGAGCGGACTGACTGAATCTTGTACTAGCCTTTTAACAGGCTTTGCGGTAAGTAAAGAATGTGTAAATAATATTACCGCATAGACAGTAGCCCCTGATGCTCTGTTTGGCGTTCGGGAAGAAAAGCCGAATAGAGGATCAAATAAAATTCACAGGAGTCTAACAAAAATGAGTCAATATGCATATGCAGGCTTCTCTGGTTGCGTCCGCCGCACTCACTGCGGAAGTGGACATGCTAAAGCAGAACCTCGAGCGGTCCGAGCAAGAGCTCGGGCGTGCCAAGCAGCAGCTCAAGGACAATGAAGGTAAGAAATACCTTGTTTTTAAATATATATAAAAAGGCGCAATTGCAAAGAATGACAGGATTATCGTGGTTATTGTAGGGGCCACGTCTGAAGTGGCGACCCTTAAGCAAGCGCTGGTCGAGGCCAAGAAGAGGGCGGCCTCGGAGCGCACCGAGCGGGAGAAGTATGAGACCGAGGTTGGCAAGATGTGGCAAGAGCTCCAGGCTCTCATGGAAAAACATGAGAGTTTGGAGCTTGACTCAAAGACGCGAGCGTCCAAGCTCGCGGTGGCTATTGAAAATGCCAAGTCTGCCAAGGACGAATCCCAGAAGATCCTCCAGGAGTTGGATGAGGTGAAGAAGATAGCTGCGGGTAAGGCATTCTTTATGCAAAGCAAACACATAAACGTGAGTTACTTGTTACTTACCCGAATCCGGAGCTCTCCAGGAGCGTTCGCACATCTTCCCCGGAGTGTGTCCGATGCCGCCGCATTCTATCGAGCTGAGGAGGGCAACTCGACAGAGAAGGTGTTCTTGTCTCAGTATGCTGAGGTCGGACACCCCGTGCCCCTGAGCGACCAGCTGAAGCAACTGGTCGAGCTCCATAAGGCGGCCGAACAGGCCATGAAGTGCCTCATTGTTCGGCTGTGGCCTGGAGGGGCTCTGCCTGGGAGCTATTTCGGGCTGGTGCGGCGGCTGGTGGAGGCATGTCCAAGGCTTGAAGTCATCAAGCGCTCCGTCTGCATTGAAGGTGCCCGTAGGGCCCTTGCCCATGCTAAGGTGCACTGGGGCAAGCTGGACGCTGAGAAGCTTGTGAAGGACGGGCCACCGCCGGGGAAAGAGCATCGCAAGCCCGAGAATTACTATAAGGATGTTCTGAAGGGTGCCTGCCTTGTGGCGGATGAATGTTCTAGGGATGTAATTTTTGAGTGAAACTTGCTCATTTTGTCCTGTGCGCTGAAAACTTGTTTATATGCGCAAAGCAATGCTGTTGGAATTTAAAATATTACCTTCTGTGCGGCTGTTTATCAATTCTGAGAGATGGCGAGTCGTCGGCTTCTGCCCCCGTGCCGCTAGTGCTGGGGTGTTCGGGGACAAACCTGAGCGCTCTTTTTCCCATGTTTGGGCCTTCGAGGGAGGCGCTCAGCCCAACGAACAAGGCAATCGGACTATAATGCGTGATCACTCTCACTTAGCCATAGAATTCTATAATTTTCAATTTTGGCGAAGCCCCTGGTATTCCGAAGACCGAGTTCGGGGCGCTTTCCACGCCTTGGCCGGACAGAGCCGGCTCCTCGTCCTAAGCGGCATAAATCTTTAGGGACTCGAAAAACCTCTCGAACAGCGACTAGCTCTCGCTTCATCATGACAGTCAGTTTTAGCTTTCTCCACTAAGGTGCTCGACCCAGCTCAACTGGGGCACAATCGCAGTGGTTCTCCTAGTGCTACCTTAGCCGATATAGCGGAACGTAAGGCACCAAAACATAGGAGCCAGGCAAACCCAACTATTGACCCAAGACATGATTCGGAGCCGATGCATATAATGCTATAAGTTCGGGGTGCCGCACTTGTTAAAGTGTTCGGACTTCTCACACCATATTGAGGGGTACTAAAGCCCCTGGCGTATTTTGGCCGTGCAACATGTCGTTAAGGAACATATATAAAGAAAAAAGGTAATGCAAAAATAGACGAAAGCTATGCATTGTTTATTAAAAAGGGCTGGGATCAAAGCAGAACGATACAAATAATGCGATAAGTGGAAGGTTGGACTAGTTAACATGTCCGTTCCAGGGCAAGCTGCGGAATAGTATGCGGAACAGGTATACTGCTCGTGATAGAGACCACCTGGGAGTTCCACAATGCGGCGTGGCTTGTCTGCTTCCCTGGTTCTTGCATCGTTTGTGCGGCAATTGAACTGCCGAACAGGCCTTCCGAAGGATGGAGTCCTGAAAGTAAGAGAAAATTAAAAAATCGGCAGCCCCTGGTATGGTTTAAGCCGTGTTTTGGGCGTGCCGTGATGGTGCCCCTCCCCCTGTACCCATGGTATCTCTAGAGCGTAGTTACGTACGTGAAGTACTGGCGTCGCCTTTTTGTGAGGGTTGGGGTTGGGGCCGCATTGCTACGCCTGCTCGGATCGTGCCAGGTGGTCTTGTTGTAGGTTACTCCGGGCACGCTTGACGGTGTTCGGTCGTTTAGTGGCCGAACTAGAGAACTGCCTGGAGAGGCTGCTTTGCACTTCCGCTGCAAGGGCCGCCGTGTGCTCCTCTGTTCGGAGGGAGCGTTCGGTGTTTCCATTGACCGTAATTACTCCTCGAGGGCCTGGCATCTTGAGCTTAAGGTATGCATAGTGCGGTACCGCATTGAACTTAGCGAATGCGGTTCGCCCGAGCAGTGCGTGATAACCACTGCGAAACGGGACTATGTTGAAGATTAACTCCTCGCTTCGGAAATTATCCGGAGATCCGAAGACCACTTCAAGTGTGACTGAGCCTGTCCAGTTGGCCTCTACACCTGGTATTACGCCTTTAAAGGTTGTTTTGGTGGGCTTAATCCTCGAGGGATCTTTGCCCATTTTCCGCACTGTATCCTGATAAAGCAGGTTCAGGCTACTGCCGTCATCCATAAGGACTCTAATGAGATGAAATCCATCAATGATTGGGTCTAGAACCAATGCGGTGAATCCGCCATGACGGATGCTAGTGGGATGGTCCCTTCGATCAAAGGTGATCGGGCAAGAGGACAATGGGTTGAACTTTGGGGCGACTGGCTCTAACGCGTATATGTCCCTTAACGCGCGCTTCCGCTCCCTTTTGGGGACGTGGGTTGTGTATATCATGTTCACCGTCTGCACTTGTGGGGGAAAACCCTTCTGTCCACTGTTGTTTGGCAGCCGGGGCTCCTCGTCTTCATCGCTATGCAGCCCCTTGTCTCCATTTTCAGCGTTTAACTTGCCTGCCTGCTTGAACACCCAACAATCCCTGTTGGTGTGATTGGCTGGCTTTTCAGGGGTGCCATGTATCTGGCACAAGCGGTCGAGTATTCGGTCCAAACTGGACGGGCCCCTAGGATTCCTTTTGAATGGCTTTTTCCGCTGATTGGATTTAGAGCCTCTGAATCCGGCATTAACTGCCGTATCCTCAGCATTGTCGCCGTTAATGCGGCGCTTCTGCTTGTTGTGACGCGACCTGCCACTACTGTCCCAGGTGTCCAAATTACCAGGGTTCTTGGTCATATTGTTGCTACGAGCAAGCCAGTTGTCTTCTCCCGCACAAAAGCGGGTCATGAGTGTCGTGAGTGCTGCCATAGATTTCGGCTTTTCCTGTCCAAGGTGCCGGGCCAGCCACTCGTCACGGATATTGTGCTTGAAGGCTGCTAGGGCCTCAGCGTCTGGAGAGTCGACTATTTGTTTTTTCTTTGTTAGAACCGTGTCTAGAATTGCCTGGCCGATTCCTCTGGCTGCTGAATTATGTGACTTAGGTCATCGACGTCTAGGGGTCGCACATAAGTGCCCTGGAAATTGTCGAGGAATGCGGCTTCCAGGTCCTCCCAACAACTGATTGATCCTGTTGGCAAGCTGTTAAGCCAATGCCGAGCTGGTCCTTTAAGCTTGAGTGGGAGGTATTTGATGGCATGGAAATCATCGCCATCAGCCATGTGGATATGGAGATAATCCTCGATCCATACCGCAGGATCTGTTGTGCCATCATATGATTCGATGTTTACGGGTTTGAAACCCTCGGGTATTTGATGATCCATTATTTCGTTTGTAAAGCATAGTGGGTGTGCGGCGCCTCTGTACTGGGCTATATCATGATGTAGCTCCAATGAGCCTTGTGTACTATGTTCAGCCCTGCCGAATTTTTGGCTGGCGTGACGGTTACCGTCTCGAGCCGCGGGGCGCCCACGCGATCCGTAGATCGATCTTGTTTGCCTTGCCTTGTCCTCCAACATGTCTCATAAGTCCGGCGCATACTCCCGTGCCTTGGTATGGGGTGCGGCTTGAGTGGAGGGCCGAGAGGCCTCTCTGTCGCGGCCACAAAGTGGTCGGTCGGCTGCATCAAGTGCTTCCCCCTCTAATCGGGGTAGCAACCTGCGCTTTGGGTAGCTCTTGGAGGGGCGTTCGAGTTTATGCTCTTCGGCCGCAAGGACTTCAGTCCATCTGTCGACTAGCAAATCTTGATCAGCTCTAAGCTGTTGCTGTTTTTTCTTGAGGCTTCTTGCCGTGACCATAAGCCTGTGTTGAAAACGCTCTTGCTTGACAGGATCCTCTGGCACGACGAATTCGTCGTTGTCGAGGCTTGCCTCGTCTTCGGAGGGAGGCATGTAATTATCGTCCTCGACCTCTCTGTCTGCCGCTCTCTCATGAGGGCTGGTTTCTCCATCCTCCTGTGCTAAATCTTGCTGGAGGGGGTTTTCTTCGGCACTTTCTGGAGTATTATTATCTCCCGTGCTGGAATCACCGTATTTCTTTTGGCGGGATTTTGAGCGGCGCTGCTGACGCTGGCGCTTAGGCTGTTTCTTAGAGGGGTCATCCTCCGCCGTTCCATCGCCATCTCCCTCTTTTGGGGTGTCCACCATGTATATGTCATATGATGAGGTGGCTTTCTAGGGCCTAGTAGATGCTGGTTCTTCATCATCTCCTTCATCGGCGTGCATACCGTCGATGTCTTCGGAGTCGAAGTCGAGCATGTCGGTTAAGTCGTCGACAGTGGCTACAAAGTGGGTGGTGGGTGGGCTTTGAATTTCTTCATCGTCCGTACCCCAACCTTGCTGACCGTAGTCCGGCCAGGGCTCTCCTGATAAAGAGAGAGACTTCAGTGACTTCAGGATATCGCCGAAAGGCGAGTGCTGAAAGATGTCCGCGGCAGTGAACTCCATGATCAGCGCCCAATCGGATTCGATCGGCAGGGGCGCGGAGGGTTCGGAGTCTGGAGAGGAGTCCGGCTCCTTGGAGTCACGATTCTCGCAGAGTACGGGGCTGGTGTTCGGCTCAATCACCGTTTGGGGTCACAGCCCCCGAGGTGGCGTCCAACCGCCCATCCTCGATCGGCGCAGTTGGCTCCGAATTATGGGTCGGTGCCGATGCGGGTGCGGCCTCCAGGGCACTGTTTGGCGGCAGAGCTAGATCATGCTCGTCATGACAGTGCGGCGCGCTCGACAGTGGCTCGAATCCGTCGAAGATCAAGTCTCCCTGGATGTCAGCCGTGTAGTTTAAACTTCCAAATCTGACCTGACGGCCAGGGGCCTATCTTTCGATCTGCTCCAGACGGCCAAGCGAATTGGCCCGTAGTGCGAAGCCGCCGAAGACGAAGATCTGTCCGGGGAGGAAGGTCTCACCTTGGACTGCATCGCTATTGATGATCATATGAGCCATCGAGCCTGACGGCGACGACATAGAGGAACTCTCAATGAAAGCACCAATGTCAGTGTCAAAACCGGCGGATCTCGGCTAGGGGGTCCCGAACTGTGCGTCTAGGCCGGATGGTAACAGGAGGCAAGGGACACGAAGTTTTACCTAGGTTCGGGCCCTCTCGATGGAGGTAAAACCCTACGTCCTTCTTGATTAATATTGATGATATGGGTAGTACAAGAGTAGATCTACCACGAGATCTAAGAGGCTAAACCCTAGAAGCTAGCCTATGGTATGATTGTTGATGTGTACGTTGTCCTACGGACTAAAACCCTCCGATCTATATAGACACCGGAGAGGGTTAGGGTTACACAAAGTCGGTTACAATGGTAGGAGATCTACATATCCGTATCGCCAAGCTTGCCTTCCACGCCAAGGAAAGTCCCTTCCGGACACGGGACGGAGTCTTCAATCTTGTATCTTCATAGTCCAGGAGTCCGGCTGAAGGTATAGTCCGGCCATCCGAACACCCCCGAATCCAGGACTCCCTCACCTGCAATAAAGGATTGATCCTCTGTCTGGTTTTTCATTCCGAACACCAGGCAGTGTCTGAGGGGCTACTGTTATATTGGGATTTTCTCTTTTTGCGCCGCTTACCTCAAAACCTGTCAGCAGGCTGCTGCAGGCTTCGGTTAGTCTGCTCTTGGCAGGCTGAGCATTTTCAATTACCGTGCTCATCCACAATGGAAGCGCCTCGCAGCGCTTCCAGTAGATTATCCAGTGCCCCTGGTTGGACAGAGGTCACCGGCGGGATAGGCATACCCCCTTATTTCGAAGGAGGTTGCGTGCCGGATTCTGGAGCCGTATCGGTCTCCGGAATCGAGTCCGGCTGAGGCCGAACTGAATACGGCCCTCCTCATCACCAGTCTCCATGGAGATCGACTCCCCCTGGTGTACAGCAACGGAGGCATCGCCTTCTGGCGCCTCCTGAGCCTCTCCCTGGCCTGGGAAAGTCCTTCAGGACAGCACATCCGCATCGTCCTTGGCCTTGGGGGAGTGAGCGGTCGGCGGTGACTCGCTGGCCATCCCCTTTGAATCCAACGAACCTCCTGACGAGGATCGCTGGGGGCGGTCGTGGGCCGGACTGTAATAACATAACCAATCATGTCAGTACGATGAGGAGGAGAGACTTGATTTATGGGCAGATATGAGGCTTGGCACTTACGATGCAGCCATAGGCTTAGTGCGGGGGCGTTGCTCCGGACTGCTTTCGACGTCCCATGCGGAGCTGCCCACGAGTGGGCCTTTCCCCTTCTTGGCTGCCTCTGCCTCCAGAATTGTGGAGGCCGCCCTCTTCTTCCTCCCCCATCAGGGGGAGAATTGCTTTCCTCCTCCTCCCCATTATCGTCGTCTTCGGCGGCGGATGAGCGGGTCTTGTCTTTGGACGTCACGTCCGAAGCGCCCTTATGGTGGGGGCCACTCCGGACCCCCTTGGCCTTTCCTGTGGCCTTCTTCTTCGGTGCCTTATAGGGCGCCGGCTCCAGCATCTTTGCTAAACACGAGATGACTGGTTCTTTAGGCAGTGGAGCCGGACACCAGATCTGCTTCGCCCTCTTCAGCTAGTTCTGAAGAAGCAACGATAATAAAAGCTTAGATATCATCCTTGAAAAAAGAAAGTAAGGGATGTGTTGAAGATAACATACCTCATTGGGGAGGTGGTTAATGTCGTGCCCGCGGTCCGAATCTATGGCCGGCGGTATATCGTTGCCCTTGAAGAGCAACTTCGAGGCATCTTTGTGAGTTGTTTTGAAGAGCCTCTCCAGTGTATGGTGCTTCTTCGGATTGAACTCCCATAGAGGGCGGCTTCGGCTTTGGCAGGGGAGGATCCGGCGCACCAGCATCACTTGGATTACGTCGACGAGCTTGATGTCTTTATCCACCATGCTTTGAATGCGCATCTGCAGCACTGTCAGCTCGTCTAGCGAACACCAGTTCGGGCTCTTCTCGATCCAGGAGGTGAGCCGCGTGGGAGCGCCGGAGTTTAATTCGGCAGTTGCGGCCCAGGTGGCGCCGCGGGGTTCCGTGATGTAGAACCAATGTTTCTGCCATTCTTTTACAGTCTCTAGGAAAATGCCTTTTGCCCAGGAGACATTGGCCAGCTTGCTCACCATGGCGCCTCCGCACTTGCGTGCTGGCCATCCACCACCTTCAGCTTCACGTTGAAGACCTTGAGCCACAGCCCGAAGTGGGGTTGGATGCGGAGGAAGGCCTCACACACGACGATGAATGCTGAGATGTTGAGGAAGGAGTTTGGGGATAGATCATGGAAATCTAGCCCGTAATAGAACATAAGCCTGCGGACGAAGAGGTGGAGTGGAAACCCTAGCCCGCGGAAGAAATGCGGGATGAATACTACGCTCTCGTTGGGCTTCGGCATGGGGACAATTTTTCCCGGGGCTAGAAGATGGTAGGCGATTTCCTTCGCCAGGTATCCGACCGCCCGAAGCTCGGCAATGTCCTCCTCCTTGACGAAGGAGGCCATCCACTTGCCTTGACCTCCGGATCCGTACATGGTTGAGGGCTTGCTCGAGTGGGAAAAAGATGCGTACTTGGGCGCTGGAGCTCAAGAGTGTAAGGGCAGAGGAAGAGAGAAGGTGTGGTAGAAAAAAGGGGATTCTTATCTCCTTATTAGGGCAGTGAATATTGAATGCCTCCCCACTCGCCTTAAAATTCGCCTACTCCCAAGGGCTGTGTAAATGGCACTGAGGGAGTCCTGGATTAGGGGGTCTCCGGACAGCCGGACTATATCCTTTGGCCAGACTGTTGGACTATGAAGATACAAGATTGAAGACTTCGTCCGTGTCCGGATGGGACTCTCCTTGGTGTGGAAGGCAAGCCTGGCAATACGGATATGTAGATCTCCTCCCTTGTAACTGACTTTGTGTAACCCTAGCCCTCTCCGGTGTCTATATAAACCGGAGGGTTTAGTCCGTAGGACAAGACACAATCATACCATAGGCTAGCTTCTAGGGTTTAGCCTCTACGATCTCGTGGTAGATCAACTATTGTAATACTCATATCATCAAGATCAATCAAGCAGGACATAGGGTATTACCTCCATCTAGAGGGCCCGAACCTGGGTAAACATCGTGTCCCCTGCCTCCTGTTACCATCCGCCTTAGACGCACAGTTCGGGACCCCCTACCCGAGATCTGCCAGTTTTGACACCGACATTGGTGCTTTCATTGAGAGTTCCACTGTGCCGTCACCGTAAGGCTTGATGGCTCCTTCGATCATCGGTAATGATGCAGTCTAGGGTGAAGTTTTCCTCCTCGAACAGATCTTCCTATTCGGCGGCTTCACACTACGGGCCAACTCGCTTGGCCATCTAGAGCAGATCAAGAGCTAGCCCCTGGCCGTCAGGTCAGGTTCAGAAACCTAAACTACACTGCTAACATCCATGGAGACTTGATCTTTGACGGATTCGAGCCCGTGTCAGGTGCGCCGCACAATCACAACGAGCATGATGTAACTCTGCCGTCGGACAGCGTTCAGGAGATCGCATCTGCCACTACTCTGACCCTTAATCCGGAGAAAATTACGCCATCCGAGGACGGGGGAATAGACCCTGCCATGGAGGCCACACTTTCAGTGGCGTTAGAGCCGGATACTGGCTTCACCCCTTACGAGAGCCGTGTTGTCGAACCACTAGATTCGTCTCCGGCCATGGACTCCGAGCCGCCTGCGTCCGTGCCTATCGAATCTGATTAGGCACCGATCATGGAGTTTACCTCCGTGGATATCTTTCAGCACTCGCCTTTCGGTGACATGCTAAATTCATTAAGGTCCCTCTCTTTGTCAGGAGAACCTTGGCCGAACTATGTCCGGCTAGGATGGGATGCGGACGGCGAAGAAATTCGCTCCCCACCCACCACCCACTTAGTAGCCACTGTCAATGATTTAACCGACATGCTCGACTTCGACTCCGAAGACATCGACGGTATGGACGACGATGCAGGAGACGAACGGGAACCACCACCCATAGGGCGCTGGCCCGCCACCTCATCATATGATATATACATGGTGGACACCCCCAAAGAAGACAATGGCGACGAGATAGCGGAGGATGACCCCACCAAGAAGCAACCCAAGCACCAACGTCAGGGCGCCGCTCTAAGTCCCGCCATAGCAAAAGTAGTGATACCGGCACAAGAGACAACAACACTCCGGATAGTGCCGAAGACGACAATAATCCCCTCCAGCACTATTTAGAGCGGGAGGGTGAACAAGCTAGCCCTCCAGAGCGGGCAGCAGATGGAGAATCGGAGGAGGACAATTACATGCCTCTCTCTGAAGACAAGGTAAGCCTCGGAGACGAAGAATTTATCGTGCCTGAGGATCCCGTCGAGCAGGAGCGCTTCAAGCGCTGGCTTATGGCCACATCAAATAGCTTGAAGAAAAAGCAACAACAACTTCAAGCTAATCAAGATCTGCTAGCAGACAGATGGACCGAAGTCCTTGTGGCCGAGGAGTACAAACTCGAGCGCCCCTCCAAGAGTTACCCAAAGCACAGGTTGCTACCCCACCTCGAGGAGGAAGCATTGAAACCTACATCACCAATGTACGATGCGGCTGACCGGCCACCTCGTGGCTGAGCCAGAAAGGCGTTTTAGCCTGAAGTTTAGCCTGCACCCTGCCGCCACTCAAACAAAAATACCAAGGACCGGGGCAACACACGGGACCTGCGAGACATATTGGACAGCAGGGCAAAACATGCAAGGTCGATATACGGGTCACGGGGGCGCGTGCCAACGTGGGACGATGACTGTCGCGCCGGATACACTAAAAGCAAATCCGACCGGGCTGAACACAGCAGACAAGACTCATATGAACTGCGTCGTAATATAGCCCGGCACAGAGGCGCCGCACACCCCCTATGCTTCACTGATGAAGTTATGGATCGCGAATTCCCGGAGGGTTTTAAACCCGTAAATATCGAATCGTATGATGGTACAACAGATCCTGCTGTATGGATTGAGGATTTCCTCCTCCATATCCACATGGCTCGCGGTGATGATTTGCATGCCATCAAGTACCTCCCACTAAAACTCAAAGGACCAGCTCGGCATTGGCTAAATAGCTTGCCAGCAGACTTCGTCAGCAGTTGGGAGGATTTGGAAGACGCATTCCTTGACAACTTCCAGGGCACTTATGTGCGACCACCGGATGCTGACGAGTTGAGCCATATAACTCATCAGCCAGGGAATCAGCTAGGCAATTCTAGACACGGTTCCTAACTAATAAAAACCAAATTGTCGACTATCTGGATGCAGAGGCCTTAGCGGCATTCAAGCATAACATCTGTGACGAGTGACTCGCCCGGCACCTCGGCCAGGAGAAGCTGAAGTCTATGTCAGCCCTCATGACACTCATGACCCGCTTTTGCGCGGGCGAGGATAGCTGGCTCGCTCACAGCAACAACACATCAAGGAATCTGGGCACTTCGGATACTAAAGATGCCAACAGCAGACCACGCTGTAACAGACAAAAGCACCGCAACAACGACGATAACACCGATGATACAGCAGTCAATGCCGGATTCAGAGGCTCTAGATCAGGTCAGCGGAAAAAGGCATTCAAAAGAAGTACTCCGGGCTCGTCCAGTTTGGATCGCATACTCGATCGCTCGTGTAAAATACACGGCACCCCTGATAAGCTAGCCAATCACACCAACAGAGAATGCTGGGTGTTCAAGCAGCCCAGCAAGTTGAATGCCAAAAACAAGGACAAGGGGCTGCATAGTGATGATGAGGAAGAGCCCCGGCCGCCGAACACGGGAGGACAGAAGAGGTCCCCCCCCACAAGTGAAGACGGTGAACATGATATACACAACCCACATTCCCAAGAGGGAACAGAAGCATGCACTAAGGGCGTCTATGCGATGGAGCCCGTCGCCCCAAAGTTCATCCCATGGTCTGCTTGTCCGATCACCTTCGATCGTGGGACCACCCCACTAGTATCCGTCATGGCGGATCCGCCGCACTGGTCCTAGAACCCATCATCAACAGATTTCACCTCACTCGAGTCCTTATGGACGACGGCAGCGGCCTGAACCTGGTCTATCAGGATACAGTGCACAAAATGGGTATAGATCCCTCGAGGATCAAACCCACCAAAACCACCTTTAAGGGCGTCATCCTAGGTGTAGAGGCCCATTGCACGGGCTCAATCACACTGGAAGTGGTCTTCGGATCTCCGGACAACTTCCGAAGTGAGGAGTTAATCTTCGATATCGTCCCGTTCCGCAGTGGCTATACGCACTGCTTAGGCGAACCGCATTTGCAAAATTCAATGCGGTACCGCATTACGCATACCTCAAGCTCAAGATGCCAGAACCTAGGGGGGTTATAACAGTTAATGGACACATAGAACGCTTGCTCTGCACGGAAGAGCACACTGCAGCCCTCGCAGTAGAAGCACAAAGCAGCCTTTTAAGGCAAACCACCAATTCGGCGATACAGCCCCCGGACACCGTCAAGCGAGTCCGGAGTAAACTGCAACAGGATCGCCTGGCATGTTCCGAGCTCGCTTAGCAATTTGGCCCCCGTCCCAATCGCAGTCAAGCGACAAAATTTGTGCCGCGCGTACATAATTACGCACTAAAAATACGATGGGCATAGGCGGGGGCACGACCAGGGCACACCCTGCAATGCGTCTTAACCGCCCTAAGGGCTGTATACCTTTATCATGTTTTGTTTTTCAGGACCTTACTCTCTGGAAACCCTTTTCGGCAGTACGATTGCCGGACACATTACGGGAAGGAACAACCAAGGAGGTAAGAAGCTAAGATGTACAAGGGAACCCCCAGGTGGTCTCTAATAACAATCGATACACCCGCTTTTTACTTCCCATATGCAGCTTGCCCTTGGATAGGACATGTCAAATAGTCCTATTTTTTTGCTTATTGCACTACTTGTACCAGTACACTTCGACGTATTATTTAAATAACAATGCATAGCATTAGTCTATTATTGCATTATCCATCTTTTCTTATATGTTCATTTCGACAACTTGCACCCGTACATTATGGTACGGTCAGTACGCCAGGGGCTTTCGGTTTACCCCATAATACGAGTGAGAAGTCCGAACACTTTCGACAATACGGCACCCCAAACTTATAGCATTATATGCATCAGCTCTGAATCATGTCTTGGGTCAATAGTTGGGTTTGCCTGGCTCCCATGTTTTGGTACCTTACGTTCCGCTATATCGCCTAAGGTAGCACTGGGAGAACTACTGCGATTGTGTACCGGTTCTTCCGGATGAGCACCTCAGTAGAGAAAGCTGAAAACTGACTGTCATGATAAGGCGAGAGCTGGTCGCTGTTCCAGAGGTCTCAAGTCCTTAAAGAATTTTTCCGCTTCGGGCGAGGAGTCGGCCTTGCCCGACTTAGGCGTACATAGCACCCAAATTTGGTCTTTCGAATACTAGGGGCTTCACCAAAATTTAAAATTGTAGACTTCTATGGCTAAGTGAGAGTGATAAAGCCTTATAGTCCGATTGCCTGGTTCATTGTGCTGAACACCTCCCTCGAAGGACCCAAAATTGGGATAAAGAGTGCTGAGGTTTATCCCGAACACCCCAGTACTAGGTACATGGGGGCAGGCCGACGACTGGCCAACTCTCAGATTTTATAAACGGTCGCACAGAAGGTAATATTTTAAATTCCAAAAGCGTTGCATAGCGCAAATAAACGCGTTTCAAATAAACAGGATCACATAAGCATGTTCATTCAAAAATTACATCTCTGGCACATTCATCCGCCACAAGGCGGGAACCCTTCAGGACACTATCATAATACATTTTGGGGCAGCGATGTTCCTTGCCCTCCGGCGGCCCCTCCTTCACCAGCTTCACGACGTCCAGCTTCGCCCAGTGCACCTTCGCCCGGGCAAAAGCCCGGCGCGAACCCTCGATGCAGACGGACCACTTTATTATCTTAAGCCGTGGGCAGGCATCCACAAGCCGCCTCACCAGACCGAAGTAGCTGCCGGGCAGGGGCTCGCCAGGCCACATCCGGACTATAAGACCCTTCATGGCCTGTTCGGCCGCCTTGTGAAGCTCGACAAATTGCTTCAGCTGGTTGCTCAAGGGCATTGGGTGTTCGGTCCTAGTATACTGATACCAGAGCAACTTTTCTGTCGAGCTCCCCTCCTCAGCTCGATAAAACTCTGCGGCATCCAGTACACTGTGGGGAAGATCTGCGAATGCTCCTGGAGAGCTCTGAATTCGGGTAAGTGAAAGGAAGGTTTCCTTCACATGCTTGCTTTGCATAATGAATGCCTTACCCACTGCTATCTTATTCACCGCATCCATCTCCTGGAGGGCCTTGTGGGCTTCAGCCTTGGCGCTCCGTGCGCTTTCGAGCGCCTTCGCAAGCTCGGACTCTCGCATCTTAGAGTCAAGCTCCAAGGACTCGTGTTTTTTGGCGAGAGCATCGAGCTCTTGCTGCACCTCGCCTACCCAGGCTTCTTGCTTTTCCCGCTCTATGCGCTTCTTGGCTGCTTCGTCTTGGGCCTTGGACAGTGCCTTCTTCAGGGTCGCCACCTCGGTTGTGGCCCCTGGCAAATTCATGATGATCCTATTACTTTACAACCGAAATTCTTTTTAATGTGTAGACAAGGTATTGCTTACCTTTGGTCTCCTCGAGCTGCCTGTTGGTAAGGCCAAGTTCGTCCTCGGACCGCTCTAGATCCTGCTTCAGGGCAGAGAACTCCGCAGTACGTGCGGCAGCGGCCAGCAGTGAAGCCTGCACATGCACATAGACATATTCTGATTAGACTCCTGAGTCATTGTTTGATCCTCTATTCGGCCTTTCTTCGCGAACGCCAAACATGGCATCAGGGGCTACTGTCTATGCGGTAATATTTTCTTATATTTTGATTGCTTATCTCAAAGCCTATTAGGAGGCTGGCACAAGCTTCGGTTAGTCCGTTTTTGGCGGACTGAACTTTCTCGATCACCACACTCATGATAGTGCATGCTCTTCATCGATGGAAGCGCCGCGAAGCGCTTCTAGCAAGTTGTCCGGTGCCTCTGGATGGACAGAGGCCACCGACACGGGCGGCTTGCCCCCCTTAGCGGGGGATCACGTGCCGGAGTCCGGAACCATCGAAGGTTCCGGCGCAGTGTTTGGCTTGGGGCCGATGAGGGAGTCCTGGATTATGGGGTGTCCGGATAGCCGGACTATCACCTTTGGCCGGACTCTCGGACTATGAAGATACAAGATTGAAGACTTCGTCCCGTGTCCGGATGGAACTTTCCTTGGCGTGGAAGGCAAGCTTGGCAATACAGATATGTAGATATCCTCCCATTGTAACTGACTCTGTGTAACCCTAGCCCTCTCTGGGGTCTATATAAACCAGAGGGTTTTAGTCCATAGGACGAACAACAATCATACCATAGGCTAGCTTCTAGGGTTTAGCCTCTTTGATCTCATGGTAGATCTACTCTTGTACTACCCATATCATCAATATTAATCAAGTAGGAGTAGGGTTTTACCTCCATCGAGAGGGCCCGAACCTGGGAAAAAACATTGTGTCCCTTGTCTCATGTTACCATCCGCCTAGACGCAAAGTTCGGGACCCCCTACCCGAGATCCACCGGTTTTGACACCGACATTGGTGCTTTCATTGAGAGTTCCTCTGTGTCGTCACCTTTAGGACCGATGGCTCCTCCGATCATCAACAACGATGCAGTCCACGGTGAGACCTTTCTCCCCGGACAGATCTTCGTGTTCGGCGGCTTTGCACTGCGGGCTAATTCGCTTGGCCATCTGGAGCAGATTGAAAGCTACGCCCCTGGCCATCAGGTCAGATTTGGAAGTTTGAACTACACGGACGACATTCGCGGAGACTTGATCTTCGACGGATTCGAGCCACAGCCAGGCGCGCCGCACTGTCACGATGGGTATGACCTAGCTTTGCCGCCGAACAGTACCCTAGATGTCGCACCCGCATCAGCTCCGACCCTTAGCTCGGAGCCAACTACGCCGATCGAGGACATGTGGCTAGACACCGCCTCAGGGGCTACAGTCTCAACGGCGATCGAGCCGAACACCAGCTTCATCCTCTGTGAAGCCCATGACTCCAAGGTGCCGGACTCTTTTCCGGACTCCGAACCTTCCGCGCCCCTGCCAATCGAATCCGATTGGGCACCGATCATGGAATTCACCGCCGCTAATATCTTTCAGCACTCGCCCTTTCGCGACATTCTGAATTCACTAAGGTCTCTCTCTTTGTCAGGAGAGCCCTGGCCGGACTATGGCCAACAGGATTGGGATGCGGACGACAAAGAAATTCGATGCCCGCCCACCACCCACTTCGTAGCCATTGTCGATGATTTAACCGACATGCTCGACTTTGACTCCGAAGACATTGACGGTATGGACGACAATGTAGGAGACGATCATGAACCAGCGCCTATAGGGCACTGGAAAGCCACCTCGTCATATGACATATATATGGTGGATACACCCAAAGAAGGCAATGGCGACGGAACAATGGGGGATGACCCCTCCAAGAAGCAACCCAAGCACCGGCGTCAGCGGCACCGCTCTAAGTCCCACCAAAGCAAAAGCGGTGATGCCGGCACGGGAGATAATAACACCCCGGAAAGTGCCGAAGACAATTCCCTCCATCAAGATTCAGCACATGAGGATGGAGAAGCTAGCCCCCCTGAGAGAGTGGCAGACAGAGAAGAAGAGGATGATAATTACATGCCTCCCTCCGAAGACGAGGCAAGCCTCGGCGACGACGAATTTGTCGTGCATGAGGATCCCGTCGAACAAGAGCACTTTAAGTGCAGGCTTATGGCCACGGCGAGTAGCCTTAAGAAAAAACAGAAATAACTTAGAGCTGATCAAGACTTGCTAGCCGACAGATGGACGGAAGTCCTTGTGGCCGAGGAATACGAACTCAAACGCCCCTCCGAGAGCTACCCAAAGCGCAGGTTGCTACCCTATTTAGAGGAGGAAGCACCTAAGCCTACATCACCAGCGCATGATGCGGCTGACCGGCCACCTCACGGCCGTGATAGAGAGTCCTCCCGGTTCTCCACTCAAGCTGCACCCCGGTGTCGCTCAAAAAATACCAAGGCACGGGGAAATGCGCTAGACCTGCGAGATGTGTTGGAAGATAGGGCAAGGCAAACAAGATCATCTACGGATCGCACGGGTGCCCCACGACACAAGACGATAACCGTCATGCCAGATACAGTAAATCTGGTCGGGCCGAACACAGCAGACAAAGCTCATTTGAGCTACGTCGTGATTTAGCCCAGTACAGAGTCGCCGCACACCCACTATGCTTCACAGATGAAGTAATGGATCATCAAATCCCAGAGGGTTTCAAACCCGTAAACATTGAATCATACGATGGCACAACAGATCCTGCGGTATGGATCGAGGACTATCTCCTTCATATCCACATGGCCCGTGGTGATGATCTACACGCCATCAAATACCTCCCACTCAAACTTAAAGGACCAGCTTGGCATTGGCTTAACAGCCTGCCAGCAGAATCAATTGGTTGTTGGGAGGACCTGGAAGCCGCATTCCTCGACAATTTCTAGGGCACTTATGTGCAACCACCAGACGCCGATGACCTGAGCCACATAATTCAGCAGCCAAAAGAATCTGCCAGACAATTCTGGACACGGTTCCTAACCAAGAAAAATCAAATCGTCGACTGTCCGGACGCAGAGGCCCTAGCAGCCTTCAAGCATAACATCCGTGACGAGAGGCTTGCCCGGCACCTTGGACAGGAAAAGCCGAAATATATGGCAGCCCTCACGACACTCATGACCCGCTTTTGCACGGGAGAAGACAGCTGGCTGGCTCGTAGCAATAACATGACCAAGAGCCCTGGTAATTTGGATACTAAGGACAGCAATGGCAGGTTGCGTCGCAACAAGCACAAGTGCCGCATTAACAGCGACAATGCTGAAGATACGACAGTCAATGCCGGATTCAGAGGCTCTAAGCCCGGTCAGCGGAAAAATCCATTTAAGAGGAAGACTCCGGGCCCGTCCAGTTTGGACCTTATACTCGATCGCTCGTGCCAGATACATGGCACCCTCGAAAAACCAGCCAATCACACCAACAGGGATTGTTGGGTGTTCAAGCAGACTGGCAAGTTAAATGCCGAAAACAGAGACAAGGGGCTGCACAGCGACGAGGACGAAGAGCCCTGGCCGCCAAACAATAGTGGACAGAAGGGCTTCCCCCACAAGTGCGGACGGTGAACATGATATACGCAACCCACATCCCCAAAAGGGAGCAGAAGCGTGCACTCAGGGACGTATACGCATTGGAGCCAGTCGCCCCAAAGTTCAACCCATGGTCCTCCTACCCGATCACTTTTGATCGAAGGGACCACCCCACTAGCATCCGCCATGGCGGATTCGCCGCATTGGTTCTAGACCCGATCATTGACGGATTTCACCTCACTAGAGTCCTTATGGACGGCGGTAGCAGCCTGAACCTGCTTTATCAGGATACAGTGCGGAAAATGGGCATAGATCCCTCAAGGATTAAACCCACAAAAACAACCTTTGAAGGCGTCATACCAGGTGTAGAGGCCAACTATACAGGCTCAGTTACACTTGAAGTGGTCTTTGGATCCCCGGATAATTTCTGAAGCGAGGAGTTAATCTTTGACATAGTCCCGTTCCGCAGTGGCTATCACGCACTGCTCGGACGAACCGCATTTGCAGAGTTCAATGCGGTGCCGCACTACGCATATCTCAAGATCAAGATGCCAGGCCCTCGAGGAGTCATTACGGTCAATGGAAACACCAAACGCTCTCTCTGAACGGAGCACACGGCAGCCCTCGCAGCGGAAGTACAAAGCAGCCTCTCGAGGCAATTCTCCAGTCCGGCTATTAAATGTCCGGACACCGTCAAGCGCGCCCGGAGTAACCTATAGCAAGACTGCCTGGCACTTTCCGAGCAAGCGTAGCAATACGGCCCCAAACCCAGCCCTCGTGAAACTGCCAAATCAGTACTACACGTAAATAACTATGCTCTGAAAATACCATGGGCACAGGGGGAGGGGCACGACCACGGCACGCCCAAAAATGCGGCTCAACCGCACTAGGGGCTCCCGATTTTGTCATTATTTCCTACTTTCAGGACTCCACTCTTCGGAAGGCCTATCCGGCAGTACAACCGCCGAACACACGATGCAACAACCAAGGAGGCAGAAAGCTACGTCGAATTCCCAGGTGGTCTCTATAACGAGGAAAATACCCGTCTTACATACCGTCTCGCAGCTCGCCCCTGGAGGGGAACATGTCAAATAGTTCCATCTCTTGCTTATCGCACTATTTGTACCATTCTGCTTTCACAGCAGCCTTTTAAAATAAACAATGCTTAGCTTTAGCTTATTATTGCATTCTATATTCATTTCTTTTTCAATACATATGTTCAGTTATGACATTTAGCACCCGTACACTTTGGTACGGTCCATACGCTAGGGGCTCAAGCACCCCATAATACGGCTTGAGAAGTCCGAACACTTTCACAAAGTGCAGCCCTCCAAACTTATAGCATTATATGCATCAGCTCCGAATCATGTCTTTGGTCAATAGTTGGGTTTGCCCGGCTCCCATGTTTTGGTACCTTACGTTCCGCTATATCAGCTAAGGTAGCGCTGGGAGAACTACTGTGATTGTGCCCCGGTTGAGCTGGGCTAAGCACCTCAGTAGAGAAAGCTAAAACTGACTGTCATGATAGGGCGAGAGCTGGTCGCTGTTCGGGAGGTTTCGAGTCCCTAAAGACTTATGCTGCTTAGAGCGAGGAGTTGGCTTTGTCCGGCCTAGGCATGTATAGCGCCCCGAACTCGGTCTTCCGAACACTAGGGGCTTCGCCGAAATTTAAAATTATAGAATTCTCTGGCTAAGTGAGAGTGATAACACATTATAGTCCGATTGCCTTGTTCGTTGTGCTGAGCACCTCCCTCGAAGGACCCAAGAATGGGAAAAAGAGTGCTCATGTTTATCCCGAACACCCCAGCACACGTGGCATGGGGGCAGAAGCCGATGACTCGCCATCTCTCAGACTCGATAAACGGCCACATAGAAGGTAATATTTTAAATTAAAACAAGCGTTGCATAGCGCATATGAACAAGTTTTCAGCGGACAGGATAAAACGAACAAGTTCACTCAAATATTACATCTTTGGAACATTCGTCCACCACAAGGCGGGCGCCCTTCAGGACGCCCTCATAATACATCTCGGGGTGGCGATGCTCCTTGCCCTGCGGTGGCCCATCCTTCACAAGCTTCTCCGCATCCATCTTGCCCTAGTGCACTTTAGCACGGGCAAGTGCCCTATGGGCACCTTCGATGCAGACGGAGCGCTTGACGACTTCAAGCCACGGACAAGCATCCACCAGCCACCTCACCAGCCCGAAGTAGCTCCCAGGCAGGGCCTCTCTAGGCCACAGCCGAACTATAAGGCCCTCCATGGCCTGTTCGGCCACCTTATGGAGCTCGACCAGTTGCTTCAGCTGGTCGCTCAAGGGCACCGAGTGTCCGGCTTGAGCATACTGAGACCAAAACACCTTCTCCGTCGAGCTGCCCTCCTCGGCCCGGTAGAAGGTGGCGGCATCTGACACGCTATGGGGCAAATCTGCGAATGCTCCTAGAGAGCTCCGGATTCGGGTAAGTAACAAGTAATTCACTTTCACGTGCTTGCTTTGCATAAAGAATGCCTTACCCGTCGCTATCTTCTTCATCGCCTCAATTTCCTGGAGGGCTTTCTGGGCTTCGGCCTTAGCAGACTTGGCACTTTCAAGGGCCGCCGCGAGCTCGGACTCTCGCGTCTTTGAGTCAAACTCCAAACTCTCATGTTTTTTCATGAGAGCCTAGAGTTCTTGTTGCACCTCGCCAACCCGCGCCTCATGTTTCTCCCGCTCGATGCGCTCCATGGCCGCCTTCTTTTCGGCCTCGGAAAGCACTTGCTTAAGGGTTGCCACCTCAGTCGTGGCCCCTAGGACACCAATAGCGATCCTGTCATTTTTTGCAACTACATCTTTTTAAATATACTCCACAAGGTATTACTTACCTTCTTTTTCCTCGAGCTCCTTTTTAGCAAGGCCGAGCTCTTGCTTGGACCGCTCGAGGCTCTGCTTCAACGCATCCACCTCCGCAGTCAGTGCGGCAGAGGCCAGCAGTGAAGCCTGCATACGCATATTGACTTAATTATGTTAGACTCCTGCGAATATTGTAAGATCCTCTATTCGGCTTTTCTTTCCGAACGCCAAACAGAGTATCATGGGCTACTGTCTATGCGGTAATATTTTCACATATTTTTCACATACCTCAAAGCCTGTTAGCAGGCTGGCACAGGCTTCAGTCAGCCCGCTTTTGGCGGACTGAACCTTCTGGATCACCGCACTCACAATAGTGTGGTGCTCCTCGTCGATGGAGGCGCCGTTAAGCACCTCCATCAAATTATCCGGTGCCTCCGGTTGGACGGAGGTCACCGGCGTTGTAGGCTTGCCCTTCTTACTAGGGGGGCGCCTGCCGGACTCCGGAACCATTGAAGGTTCCGGTGCGGTGTCCGGCCCAGGGCAGGACTTGGAGCCCTTGGGGGGTTTTTCCCCTTTGCGCCAGGAGTCCGGGAGGTCGCCTTGCGGCGCCTCTAGGACCACCTCCTCCTGGCTTGGAACCTTTTGGGACAACACCTCGGCGTCGTCCGTAGGGCGGGGGGAGGTAGCGGTCGGACGTGAAAAACTATTCACATCCGACGAATCCAGGGAGCCGCTCGACGACACGTTGAGCCGGGCTTTGGGTGGACTGCATAATTATATTCGACGTCAGGAGAAGCTGTGCAATAAAGGAATGCCATGATTCACTCAGGTATCCGAATACTTACGATTTTGCTAGGGGCTTGGCCCTGAGCGGCCACTCCTCTTCGCCGTCGTCGGCGTTGGTGGAGTAGTCCGTAGGAAGGGTCCTCCCTCTCTTGGACCCTCCAGCCTCCCCAGTTGGGGCGGCCTTCCTTTTCTTTTCTCCCCCTGTTGGGGAAGAAACCTCTCTTTTCTCCTCCTCGTCTTCGTGGGAGGAGTGCGCCTCGGAGTCATCGGACGATGAGTCTGACTCCACCGGGCGCCGGGAACTCTTCCGGGTTCCCGTGGCCTTCTTCTTGGCCTTCTTCTCCGGTACCACGTAAGGTGCCGGAACCAGCAGCTCCGCCAAGCGAGCGTCCGCTGGGTCTTCGGGCAAAGGAGCTGGACAGTTGATCTGTTCGGCCGTCCTCTGCCAGTCCTGTCAAAGGCATGAGGGCTTAGATCCTACATAGAGTCAAACTATGAAAGACAAATATCCTATAAGAGGTAAAAACAGCTTACCGCATTGGCTTGACGCTACGCGCTGAATCCGCGATCCTCGGTAGCGGATGCGGGAGCCTCGGCGCCCTTGAATAGCACCTTCCAGGCATCTTCGTACGTTGTGTCGAAGAGCCTGCTCAGAGTTCGATGCTGGGCCGGGTTGAACTCCCACAAGCTGAAATCCCGTTGTTGGCACGGGAGGATCCGACGGATGAGCATGGCCAGGACTATGTTAACCAGGTTTTGGACGCATGTTTGGAGTCCGGTAAGCTCTCCTTTTTTACCCCACGGCAGGCCCTTCTCTTTCGAGGAGGTGAGCCGCGTAGCGATTCCGGATTGGAACTCGGGGGCTGCGACCCATTCAGGGTCACGCAGCTCGGTGATGTAGAACCACCCCGATTGCCACCCCTTTATGGTCTCCACGAAGGAGCCCTCGAGCCATATGACGTTGGGCATCTTGCCCACCATTGCGCCACCGCACTCCGCCTGGCGGCCGCCCACTACCTTCGGCTTGACATTGAAGGTCTTCAGCCATAGGCCGAAGTAGGGCTGGATGCAGAGGAAGGCCTCGCACACGACGATGAACGCCGAGATGTTGAGGATGAAGTTCGGGGCCAGATTGTGGAAGTCCAGGCCGTAGTAGAACATGAGTCCCCGAACAAATGGGTGGAGAGGGAAGCCTAGTCAGTGGAGGAAATGGGTGAGGAACACCACCCTCTCATGGGGCCTGGGGGTGGGGATGAGCTGCCCCTCGTTTGGGAGCCGGTGCGTGATGTCATCAGACAAGTACCCGGCTTTCCTCAGCTTCTTGATGTGTCCCTCTGTAACGGAGGAGACCATCCACTTGCCTCCCGCTCCGAACATGGCTGGAGAAGGTTGAGGTGGGGAATGTGGACTTGGGCGCTAGAGCTTGAGTGCGCGAAAATGGATGAGCAAAGGAGGAAGAAGGTGTGGATGGAAAGGCGGATCCTTATCCCCTTATATGGGCAGACGAAACTATGCGTCCCCACCAGCCTGGTAAAACTCGCTTATCTCCCAAGCGCCATAATCAATGGCGCGGTTGGGTTACCCACGCCCGTATTGATGAGAATCCCGAGATAAGGGGACACGTTCTCTGCTTCGACAAGACGTGCCAAGGAAACCGCCTCGCAAAAACGCG
Source organism: Triticum aestivum (assembly GCF_018294505.1). Classification (NCBI taxonomy): domain Eukaryota; kingdom Viridiplantae; phylum Streptophyta; class Magnoliopsida; order Poales; family Poaceae; genus Triticum; species Triticum aestivum. The sequence goes on from NC_057800.1 coordinate 526,852,810, forward strand.
CTGAGGTGGGACAGTAAAAATGGTTGAAATCAAGGCTTGGCTGTGGCATGATGACACGCTACGGAATACGTCAGCAGATTAGATTTGTGTAAATATTATTCTCTCTACAACAGTATGTGGAAATTATTTTGTAGAGCCGGAAACTATCCTTGTGTTCAATATCTTCTATGAAGTATTCGGAGGAGGAACCCGCCTTGCAATGCCGAAGACAATCTGCGCACCGGACTCGTCGTCATTGAAGCCTGGTTCAGGGGCTACTGAGGGAGTCCTGGATTAGGGGGTGTCTGGATAGCCGGACTATAACCTTTGGTCGGACTCTCGGACTATGAAGATACAAGATTGAAGACTTCATCACGTGTCCGGATGGGACTTTCCTTGGCGTGGAAGGCATGCTTGGCAATACGGATATGTAGATCTCCTCCCATTGTAACCGACTCTGTGTAACCCTAGCCCTCTCCGGTGTCTATATAAACCGGAGGGTTTTAGTCCATAGGACAAACAACAATCATACCATAGGCTAGCTTCTAGGGTTTAGCCTCTTTGATCTCATGGTAGATCTACTCTTGTACTACCCATATCATCAATATTAATCAAGCAGGAGTTGGGTTTTACCTCCATCGAGAGGGCCCGAACCTGGGTAAAAACATTGTGTCCCTTGTCTCCTATTTCCATCCGCCTAGACGCACAGTTCGGGACCCCCTACCCGAGATCCGCCGGTTTTGACACCGACAGCCGAACTTGGAGCCCATGGGAGTCTAGCTCCCTTTACGCCCAGGGTCCGGAAGGTCGCCTCAAGGCGCCCCCAGGACTACCTCCCCTCGGCTCGGTGCCTTTCGAGACAACACCTCGACGTTGTCCGTAGGGCAAGGGGTGGAAGCGGTCGGAAGTGAATCGCTATTCGTATCCGACGAGTCCAAAGAACCGACCGACGAAGATACGTCGAGATGAGCTCGGGACGGACTGCATAATCATATTCGGCGTGAGGAGAAGCAGTGCAATAAAACATACCATGAATTACTATGGTATCCGGATACTTACGACTTCGCCAGGGGCTTCTCCCTGGGTAACCACTCGTCGCCGCTGTAGGCGACCGTCGTGGAGCAGTCCGGAAGGAGGGTCCTTCCCTTCTTGCACCCTTCGGCCTCCCCGGTTGGGGCGGCCTTCCTTTTCTTGTCTCCCCCGGCTGGGGGGTGGGAGAACTTTTCTTGTCCTCCTCCTCGTTTTTGTGGGAGGAGTGCGCGTCGGAGTCATCGGACGATGAGTCCGATATAACCTTGCACCGGAGACCCTTTCGGGTCCCCGTGGCCTTCTTCTTGGTCTTCTTCACCAGCACCTCGTAAGGCGCCGGAGCCAACATCTCCGTTAGGAGAGCGTCTGCATGATCTTCAGGCAGGGGGCTGGGTAATCGATCTGCTCCGCGGTCTTTACCTAGTCTTGTTAATGGCATGGAAGCTTAGATCCCGCACACGATTAAACTGGGGCAAATAAATATCCTATGAGATATAAAAACTTACCGGATTGGCATGGCGCTTTGCGCCGAGTCCCCGGTCCTCGGTAAGGGGAGGAGCTACCTCGGCGCCCTTGAACATGACCTTCCAGACGTCCTTGTGCGTGGTATCGAAGTGCTCTCGTAGCGTCTGGTGCTTGGCCGGGTCGAACTCCCACAAATTGAACACTCGTCGCTGACACAGGAGGATCCGGCGGAAGAGCATGACCTGGACCACATTGACAAGCTTGATTTTCCTGCTCATCATGTTCTTGATGTAGGTCTGGAGTCCGGTCAGCTCTACCGGAGAACCCCAGGACAGGCCCTTCTCTTTCCAGGAAGTGAGCCGCGTGGGGATTCCGGATCGAAATTCAGGGGCCTCCACCCAGTTGGTGTCGCGCGGCTCGGTGATGTAGAACCACCCCGATTGCCAGCCCTTTATGGTCTCCACATAGGAGCCTTCGAGCCAGGTGATGTTGGGCATTTTTCCCACCATGGCGCCTCCGCACTCTGCTTGCTGGCCAACCACCACCTTCGGTTTAACATTGAAGGTCTTCAGCCACATGCCAAAGTGGGGCTTGATACGGAGGAAGGCCTTGCACGCGACGATAAACGCCGAGATGTCGAGGATGAAATTAGGGGCCAGATCATGAAAATCCAGCCGTAGTAGAACATGAGCCCGCAGACGAACGAGTGAAGGGGAAATCCCAGTCCGCAGACGAAGTGGGTAAGGAAAACTACCCTCTCATGGGGTTTGGGCGTAGGGATGATCTGCCCCGCATCTGGTAGCCGGTGCGCGATGTCCGCGGCCAGATATCCGGCTTCCCGTAGCTTTGTGATGTTCTACTCCGTGACGGAGGAGACCATCCACTTGCCTCCCGCTCCGGACATGCTTGGAGTGGTTTGAGGAGAAATACGCAAACTTGGGCACTGGAGCTTGAGTGTGCGAGAATGGATGAGCAAGGAGGAAGAAGGCGTGCATAAAAAGGGTGAATCTTTGTCCCTTTATAAGGGCGAAAGAGGCGATGCGCCTCCCCACTTACCTGGTGAATCGCTTATTCCCCGAATGCCGTAATTGATGGCACGGTTGGGTTACCCATACCCGTATTGATGAGAATCCCGTGATAAGGGGACACGATCTCTGCTTCGACAAGACGTGTCAAGAAAACCGCCTCACGATATGTGCAGTGCTGGTTGAGAAAAATGGTTCGAATAATGACCGGGCCATGCCATGATGTCATGTTACAAAACGTGTCAGCAGATTGGATTTGTAGAAATATTATTCTCTCTACGGTGGTATATGGAACTTGTTTTGCAGAGCCGAACACTATCCTTGTGTTCAAAATCTTCTATGGAGTATTCGGAGGAGGAACCCGCCTTGCAATGCCAAAGACGAATCTATGCGCCGGACTCATCGTCATTGAAGCCTGGTTCAGGGGCTACTGGGGGAGTCCTGGATTAGGGGGTCTCCGGACAGCTGGACTATATCCTTTGGCCGGACTGTTGGACTATCAACATACAAGATTGAAGACTCCATCCCGTGTCCGGATGGGACTCTCCTTGGCGTGGAAGGCAAGCTTGGCAATACGGATATGTAGATCTCCTCCCTTGTAACCGACTTTGTGTAACCCTAGCCCTCTCCGGTGTCTATATAAACCGGAGGGTTTAGTCCGTAGGACATGTCACGACCGGTTTTTCCGGGTATCAATTTCCAGAAAAAGACCGTCATGCTCATCAGCCCCAGGATTACTGTTAGCTGATGAGGCTCCAACTTGATACAGAAACTCCAAGCAAAAAACAAAATATGTAGTACAAGGCCATTCTGGTCTGTGAGTACAACAAATGGTTTCTAGTGGTTGATGGCGGAAGCGGGTTGTGAAACATCAGTGTCTATGGGACTCCATTTCCCAACAGGAACAGCTGACCAGGTTAACTCCTATCTTCGCGAGGCTGCTATCTCCATTACTTAGGTTCCGGGGCTGTCATCGCGTCGCTCCTCTTCGTGCAAGAAAATCTGGCCAAGACAATAGCCAGGGACAAGCCAGTGAGTACTTTGAATGTACTCGCAAAAATTATGAACATAGGTATAATATAACAATGATGTGCTGAAAATATTTTATGCTCATGACGTCAGTCAAAAATAGTAAATAAAATTCTGATGCGTGCAGGCGGTTATTTATAAAAATGCAATAACATAGTAGTATTAAAATTTATGAAATAAATAACAAGCAATGCCACCGTCGGGCGTCTTAGCGACACCACATAAAGGGCTTTAAAAGAAATGCCACAGTCGGGCGTCTGAGTGACACCACATAAAGGGCTTTAAAAGAAATGCCACAGTCGGGCGTCTGAGCGACACCACATAAAGGGTTTTAAAAGAAATGCCACAGTCGCGCGTCTGAGCGACACCACATA